>NC_092231.1:39678785-39733785 GCF_036320965.1 Panulirus ornatus | reverse complement strand
TAAGAGAAATGCAAATTGCAGATTGACTGAAATACTCAGTAAGAAGTTAATAGAATCTAAATCAGTTTAACAAGATAAGGAATATAAACCGCAGGAATATTTGTGTGAGAGAGACTTGGGAGTCATCATTGGCCCTAACCTGTCGTCAGAGTCCAACATTTCGAGAATAGAATAGGAATTTAGCCGTCTGCTGTCAATATTGATAATACCATTCAAGTATTTAGTAAGTTGCTAATATCCTTATAAGACCATAGATTGAATACCCTTGTAGGCTTGGTCCCTGCACTTAAAGGAAAGGCAAATGACTAGTAGAGAAGGTACAGAGAAGGGCGACAAAGATCGCTCCAGTTTTGAATGATTTGAGTTACAGAAAAAGTTTAGAGCATAACACTTGTTCACCACGGTAGAATAGAATAATAAATGGTGATTCGTTCAAGTTTTGTAACCTGTTTGGCGGTGTGAACAATGAACGGGGTCTTTGATTAGTTTTACCTACCATGTATCGTGCGTGACAATGACACATCTCAACCCTGGAGTAAATCTAATAGTGGGTTACTTTTCAGTTTGTGAGTAATATTGTCATTATAATTGTGATACTTTTTTTTCCCGACGTCGAGTGCTGTTCGCTTGATTTCACCTAAGACCTGTAACTTTATCTTAAGGGCAAGAAATATCCCTATAATCAAATCAATTAATTTTTCTCAAATAAATTCTATGCTCCTGTTGTGCTTAAGCAATTTTCTGTACATTGTAAACAGCTGACAGTCACTTCTTACGTATATCTATGTGAGTCTCATTTCGATGATCTTGGACACATGTCACAGCCACTGGTGCATGGGTTTCTAGTTGAAGTAAAGACGTCTCTTTCTCTAGAAATAGTTTTCATAGCCTTTGAGTATGTGTGAGAGGATGGCTGGTTCGCGGGAAGAGAGCGCCGAAAATAATTCATTAGTTTCTCGATTCGAACAGAACCAGCTTACAATTTTCTCCGATTTTGTAAATTTGATTTCCAGATTTCTTAATATTGCTTTTATTACTTTGAGTATTCGTTTACGTCCCTTGCTTTTATTGCCATTCGTTATGATCTGTTTACAGTTTCATTGAAAGAAAATGGGACACAGGCGTGCAATGCGCTGTAAAAAAAAAGTGTCGGCCGATGAAGGCGCGTGTTCAACGCATATTTATGGTTATCATTTAACGAAAAGATACGAATGTCATCTTTTGATTTCCATGAGAGCATTAGTAGCAATCATCATCATCATTCATCCAAGGTTCACTGAAAAGTGAAAAATGCATGCGATAATTAAAGCTATTTATGTCGAGTTGTGGTTATCCGTTGGCAAAACACAGCCCACTCGGCCCCACTTCGTCCGCAATCGACACATATTCGAACTCTAGTACTCTGAATGAAACTCAGCGTGAGGCTTCAACTCGTAGCCGTAACTATCGGGGTAGCTGAGTGGGCAATTATCACGGCCGATGTGTGTCCAATCACGAGCGATCTTGATCCACTTTGCTTGCTAGTTGCAGTGCACGCAACGCATGCTAATGAACATCTCCATCGGAAATGCGTTATTATGAGAATTTGCATAGAAGACGACTCGGCACAGAAGCACTCCGAAACACTGTATCGTAATGAAGCAATTTGCCTCTGAGAACGTAGTTTATGTTTGTCACATGCCTTCATCTGCCTCGCATACTGATTACCTCTTCAGAGTACCCTCCGCGCCTTATCTGAACTTCTTTCGACGATCTCTCTCTCTCTCTCTCTCAAAATGACCTTACGGCTGGTACAGGGGCAGGTAGGCTTTCTAAAGTACGAGACTCAGCTTACATTTCATTTCACGTAACTAGATTGAAGCCTTTGCTCTGAAAAGAATCACTCAATATGCCTGTCCTTCGATGCGCTATTTTCTACTGCAGAGTACAACCCTCAAGGCTTGTGTAGTGTTCAGGCAATAGCCAGCCTCGGCATTTTCAATGTCTTCTCACAAAGACGTCCTTCTACATCTCTAACAGGGATAGATATCATTGGTAGCCTTGATATATATATCCTAAGACATTGTAAGATTTCGCATTTTTCTAAGACATGAAAATATGCGTGAGACATCGATCAAACTGCCGTTCTTCGATTAGATTCGCATTCAAGAATCATTGAGATTCCGACAGAGATTCGGGTAGTGCACGGCGAGGTAGGGGAGGATTAGGATTAGAAGATAATGACAGGCCTGAGGAAATGGAGATGAAGAGAGTTGAATGCCTAGCTGGCGTGTGATAGAAGCAGGATAGGGAAGTGACGGTTGGTAACAGCTGGAGGCGTGATGAAAGAAAAGGTTGCTGAGGGTGTTAGAAAAGGCTATATTTGTTGTATAACTGGGAGTCTAGGGAATATATGGAATAACTGATTAGGTAAGATAGTCAAGGAGAGAAGGAGCGTAGCTATTGTGTATAAGGTGGTTCAGGGATATAGGAAAGGTTAAGGGTAAGAGAGAGAGATTACTCCTGTTAGAAAGATGTGAGAATAAGGGTAAGCAGGATACGTAGGGCAGATATTCAGTGTAGGATAGATATATCCCAGATGGGGAGTAGAGGAAAAAATATGGATTGAGACGGTGGTAATAATCAAAACAAAGGCTAGAAAAAAAAAAAAAATAGAAATTAAGGCCAAGGAAAAATAAAAAAAGAACGAAGGCTCCATTATGGTGAAGAACATTTTTCATCCCTGACAAAAGGCTCAGAGGAGAGCCGATGATCTATCCTGCTCAGTAAAAACTTGCCGATCATTACAACAAAAAGCAGGTTGGAGGAGCTCCTGCTGCTGGTGGCCTGCTGGTGGGCTCCTGTGTGGTCTCCGTCATCATGGTCAGGTGCCAGGTAATGAAGCTCAAAATCCGTCGCATAATTTATGAGAAAATATGAATAAATGAATGCATTATCTGAGCGGTAGCAGAATTAGTAGGCAGCCTGTAAATATACTGTATATTTTTATCATTATTATTATTACTATTATCATTACTATTACCAATACTTATATTCTTTATAATGATAATAATGATGATAATAATGATAGTAATGATAATGATAATAATAATGATAATAATAACAATAATAACAATAATAATAATAATGATTATAATAATAATAATAATGATAATGATAATAATAATAATAATAATAATAATAATAATAATAATAATAATAATAATAATAATAATAATAATAATGATAATAATAATAATGATAATAATGATAATAATAATAATAATAATAATAATAATAATAATAAATAATAATATATAATATAATAATAATAATATAATAATAATAATAATAATAATAATAATAATAAATAATAATATAATAATATAATAATAATAATATAATAAATAATAATAATAATATATATATATATAATATATAATATATATATAATATAATAATAGTTTAATTATTCTTTTATATTATTATTATTTTATCAAATTATTATTATCTAATTATATATTATATTATTTTATTATTATATTATTATTATTATTATTATATCATTATCTATTTCATCATTATTATCATCAATCAAAGAGTCCTGGGGACCTTCCATATTCAAGGCTGCGCTACAATTGGTAACAGGAAAAGGATGGAATCCTCTTGAGTAACAAGTTCTTCGATGAGGTTGTACTCTCATGATACAGTCTCCAATTAAAGCAAAAAAGAGAATGACAAAAAATTTCTAAGTGAAGGAGACAGACATAGATACATAGGGTAACTGAGAGAGAGAGAGAGAGAGAGAGAGAGAGAGAGAGAGAGAGAGAGAGAGAGAGAGAGAGAGAGAGAGAGAGAGATAAACAGCCAAAAAAAAGAGGAAAATGAAGACCAGTAATTGAGTAACTGGTTACCCTTCTCCCTAACATCGTAATTTCTAAGTCTCTTCCCGAACAGCACTTTATAAAAATCACTAACATCTTCACATAAATTCGAAACTACCCATTTTCTTACATCCTGGAGGTAGAAAATGGGAGAGGGGGGAGGGGGAAAAATACCACAAGGGCTTGAAATCGAATTGTGAGGCATTTTAAGAGTAACCCGAAGATCTGAAGGGGGCCTGCAGTGGTGGAAGAACAGAGGCGGTGAAGTGTGTCGAAACACGATCCAGAACGGATCCGGAGAGACAAAAGACGATCACGAACGGATTGTCGTAGCGTGAACGAGAGCCGATGAAAATGAAGATGCGTGTGGAGAGGTGGTGGCCAGTTTCCCGTTGGGTATAAGCCGAAATGACGAGTAATTTCAATCCATTTTTTTTTTTTCCTTTACGGTTGATGAATGACGTCGAAGGTGTCTGTCACAGGTGTCTGTTTTGGTAATGGACGTTGGCTGGACTAAGGAGATCAAGTCCATGAAAGCTTTCCTCACATACGATGAATGCTGAGATGATATGGTTGATTCGCTGTCCTCCGACCGGCCATACTGATGGGAGGAAGACAAACCTGTGGTGTAGCACTTTGGCAAGAGCAACAGCAGACTTGTTGGAAATATGCTCTTCCTATAATACAACATTGACAAATACAACATTGACAACTGATTTTAAGCTTCTTCACCCGAGATGTCGAAGGCGGAAGACAATTATTAGTTCAGAAATGTCGTACATTTCACGAGTTACTAAGAGTACAGGTAGATGAAAAATAACAAATCAGGTAACTACAGTACACACGCTCTCTCTCTCTCTCTCTCTCTCTCTCTCTCTCTCTCTCTCTCTCTCTCTCTGGAGGGCCTTACTGAGTCTTGTTTCTCGACAATTCAGTCAGGGGGACACACATGTACAAGACCTATGACATGAGCTCGTCTTGGAAGTAAATCCGTGGTGTAGCGGCTCATTCACTGTCAGCCCGTGGGTCAAGCGAGTTTTCTACCGGCTCAAATCCTGGTGGTCGTGGCGGCAGATGATTCCACTGTTAACACAGCTGTTCATCCTAGCCTAAGCTAAGGCACCCCCATTCACTGGCGAGACCCCGAGGGGAGGATGAATACCAAGGGTTGGGTGTAGAGTCTGTAGTCTGACTGTCGTGCAGATGATTTGACCTCATGCTGACCCGACCGACCCTGGGAGGTGGAGCCATGGTGACTCATGATCAGTGTGTGTATCTATGAATGTATTTGCGTGTGTGTGTGTGTGTGTTTGTGTGTGTGTGTGGGTGTGTGAGTGTATGTGTGTTCATTTGTGATTATGTTTGCTTGTGTGTGTGTGTGTGTGTGTGTGTGTGTGTGTGTGTGTGTGTGTGTGTGTCTGTGTGTCTGTGTTCATATGTTTTGCTAACTCCAGGTATTGAAAGTTGGTGTTTGTTTGCAAAGCTGTTATTTACAAATTTGTGTCCAATATAATATTCTGGGAAATTAAATACTTTAAAACTTTTGCATCACAGAAATGAAGGAAAAATATTCCGCGTTAGAAAGTTTGAGATATTCTCCTACGTAGCTTAACACTGACCTGTCATTCATAATGGAACTTCGGCCAAAATACTGGGCACAAACATCTTTCAATATTCACCAAGTGGCCCTGGCATATAAGAATATGAGAGAAATTACGACGTCGACGCATTTCTGAAAGTGATTCACTGTCAGCCTCTGAAAATTATGAGGCATTAATAATTGCTGTTTACTCTTCTTGAATCATTCGTAATTGTGCCAGCTGAAAAAAGAATCTATACATCCACGACTATTTGGGTTTACTGTACATCTTGTCGAACTTACAGATGTCAGCAAGGCTCACTCCACTCACACTTCCGTCCATAAGCTAACAAGTATATTTCAACTCACTGTGTAGTTAATGCTTTGAATATGTACTGTATATTGTCGTGTCCACAGGTCGCGTACACAAGACATATTTCACGGTTCATTATGAACACCTGAGCTATCATTTCCTTTTTTTTAACACTTCGTGGAAGAAAATATGAGCGAATCTCCATAAGTGTTTTATAGCACTGAGCGACCGATATGTTTTCGTTATATATATTTCTTTCTTTCATACTATTCGCCATTTCCCGCATTAGCGAGGTAGCGTTAAGAACAGAGGACTGGGCCTTTTAGGGAATATCCTCACCAGGCCCCCTTCTCTGTTCCTTCTTTTGGAAAATAAAAAAGAAAAAAAAAATTGAGAGGGGAGGATTTCCAGCCCCCCGCTCCCTTCCCTTTTAGTCGCCTTCTACGACACGCAGGGAATACGTGGGAAGTATTCTTTCTCCCCTATCCCTATATATATATATATATATATATATATATACATATATATATATATATATATATATATATATATATATATATATATATATATATATATATATATATATATATATATATATATATATATATATATATATATATATATATAGAGAGAGAGAGAGAGAGAGAGAGAGAGAGAGATTGTTTTGTTAAGGCTCGTCAGGCCAAAGCTATCCCTGGTCCTTACCTTAGGCAAATTAAATGCAGTTTTGATTTTATGGAAAATATATATTTCGTTAACCAGTTGAAAATATATGTTGATAAAGGCACTACGTTTATTTTTCTGTACTCATCATGTGTGTACATATGTGTGTGTGTGTGTGTGTGTGTGTGTGTGTGTGTGTGTGTGTGTGTGGAAAGATTTCGTTTTTCTTTGTAGCAATAGGTAATCATCAATTACAATGGGTAATAACGGCAGAATTCCGACGATATTCGATTCGATATGCCGCGAGGATCAAGCAAACTCAAAAATCTGCCGTGAAATAAAAGAGGCATAAGAAAAGTTGAGAAGCGTTGCTTTAGGCGACCCGCTAAACCCTTGACTTCACAAGAGAAAAAGGAAGAAAGATCCTGATAACGTAATGAGTCTTACTTAAGCACAGTTTACGTCAAGCATGCATTGGTAAGGCATATGCTATCTATAGACTCAAATACTAGGTATATGCTATCTACAGAGACTCATATAAAAGGCATATGCTATTTGCATATTCAAATACGAGGCATATGCTATTTGTAGAGACTCAAATACGAGGCATATGCTATTTGTAAAGACTCAAATACGAGGCATATGCTATCTGTATACTCAAATACGAGGCATATGTTATCTGTAGAGATTCAAGTACGAGTCATATGCTATCTAGAGAGACTCAAAATCGAGCATATGCTATCTATAGAGGCTCAGATACGAGGTATATGCTATCTATAGAGACTCAAAAACTCTGAAGAAAACCCATGAATTGCGTTTATTCAGCATGACGTATAGGTTTCCGCGATGTCTTACCACACCTTTCGCTGCCGCAAGACCCGTCGTCTCCCAGTCCCACCTGGTGTTTGTGATACATCTGGTATAAATTCCCAAGCAAATAAGCCGTCATATCGCCAAGTCTCCTCAGCCCGCGATCGTCGCTGGGTGCCAGCCGTCTTCCACAACTCGTAATCAATCTTCCGCGGCCTTCGAAGCCGCCCATTGATTGAAAATTGAATTGCGGCGCGACATGCTCGCCATTTCGAAGAAGGGACGGGAGCGGTGGCGTTTTCGTGACCAACACGCTCCTCACCACGTACACTGTACACCCACGTCCTTTCCTCCTCCTCCTCCACCACTTCCTCCTCTTCCTCCACCTTGCTGCCTACTCTCCACCTTCCTTCTCTTTACTAGTTTCTTGCTACTTCTACAGCCTTCTTTCCCTCTTCTCTTCTGTTTCCGCCTTACATTTTTTTTCCGTTTATTCATTCTTGTTATCTTCTCTTAATGGCTATGGTCCCTCTTCTCCTCCCTCTCTCTCTCCTTCGGCCTTCTAGATCTCTCCCTTCTTCTCTGTTCATCGCTGCTTTGATTTCTCTTCACTTAACCCAACTGCCCACATCTTTCCATTTTTTAGCTACTCTAATCTTTATTCTACGCCCTCATTCCCTGAACTAGTTCTTCCTCCTACTACTTCTCCTTCCTGTAATCATCCTCCCTCTGAAAAGAAAAAAAGGAACAGTCAAGTGGAGGAATAAATACCTGGAAAAGTCCCACGTATGTATTTTCCAGCGAATGGATGGAACGAGAACATCGATTCAAGGGTCCAGGAATGCTGTTCCTGTCACCTTTACCCATTCATTATAGAGGGGGTAAAATTAAGATGATTTGGGGTATGTCACCTTTACATACATCCCTTCCTGATTCTATAAATGGAATATTTTTTTTTTAAACGCTTATGGATCAGTCCCTAACCCGCCAGCATATAACCCCTTCCTGATTCCATAAATGGATTCAACTCTTCTTTTTTTATACTGGCTATGGATCCGCCCCTGACCCACCAGCTGATCCATCACACCAAGGCCGCAGCGTTAGCTTATTCATCATGTCGAAGCCTTTATTCACGTGGGAAATAAAATCTTATATTTTCTGTTGACGAGATTCTATTTCAGAACAACAGGATCTACGACTTTTTTTTTCATTCTATTTTTATCCAACTGGGTCCTTTTCCATCATTCCTGTTAACATGGAAAGGGATAGAGAAGGAAAGACATTGAAAATACCTACGTACGATTTGTATTTGATGACATTTTACCATGATGCAAGGATAAGCGCGTAGCGTTCATCTCTCAATAAATATGCCGCTTGACGTATTCACATTTTTTCATACTATTGTCACGCGACATGCATAAAAAAAAAGAAATAATCCTAAACTTATCTGGAGTCATTTTCAGCCCTCTATCTAGACGTCCTTCAAATGTTTCTATGTTCACTTCTTGCTTGATTCTATAGTTCGTTGAGTTTGACTTTTGATAAAACTATGTAGATCAAATTCATTCGCAGTATAACAACATTCTGTATGTTTCATTCAAGCTCTTCCGCTTGTAAATATTTTCTGAATTCTTTCCAATGATATCAGGTGGCCCTGTTGGTGACCAAACGACAAAGCAATGTCCAGTTTTGCTCGTCATACATACAGTGAGTACTGTCCCTCGTAGCGGAAGATCCCATTATTCACCACTCATCTCTCGACTTGCTAATAATTCTTTTTTCCAATTTGTTTTCCAGATTCCAGCTTTTGCTTCATTATCAGGTTCTTTTCCAGTTATCTATTGCTAGTTGTCACCCAAATATTGTTAATTCTTCCATGACTTATTTGTTAAATTTCTTCACAAGATTTCATGTAGTTTCATAATCATTTTTTACATTTTCTCTTTGTCTTCTCATATTATCACTTTACTGACACTGGAATCATTTGCAAAACACCTTACTCTACTTTCTCTACCTCTTTATTATACATAGTACTGACATTACTTCCGCACTCATCGAACTCAATTCCATTTGCTTTGAAACTTATGTTTATGAAAAGCTCCTCGATCAATCTTATCAGTTCACTCTTTAAGTTTATTTTCGCTACTTTCACAAACTCCTACAGTTCATTATATAAAATGATTCAGCATAATCAGGGAAAATAACCGTTCTCATTCCTAGTATCTGCTTTTCGCATGTCTTTGAAGTGAAGTAATAGCTGCGTTTGTTTACTTTTGGCTAGCACATATTCATCAAATGCAGTTACCCTTTGTGATGTTCCTTTGTTTATGTTTCTTATCGCTCTTTCAAGTATCTTTATTACATGTAATGACAAATTTACAGGAATCTATTGTTTCAGCAAACGCTTTGATCCTACTTTGGGTATTTTTGTTAAGTAACTTTACTCGGAAATTTTGTTTTGGACACAAGGGCGTCTTATAGAGTGGTGAGTTAATGCTAGTAATGTTGGAGGGACGGATGTTGTCCAGAAGGCAGAGGAGAAAGTGTAACACGTGCGCTTCTTGGGAGTGCACTTTCAAGTGGATTTAGGTTTAGTGGAATAACAGCTTAAGATTGAATTTAGTAAACGGATGCTTTATAACTTGTTGAGTTAATTAGAATATTAGAATGTTTTGCCAGCCTTCATTTGATCATTAAGAGAAGCAGTTGCTGAGTATAAGTTACCAAATATAAGAGACAGGGGTAAATTTCTGGCACACTACGGGAGGTTTTGGAATGTTGTGGATGAGAGGGGGTTAGATGCTGTTGCATGACATTAGGTGCTGAAAAGTTGAAGTTAGATTGGACTGGAAGAATTCCGTTTTCTTTGTTGAGATTTTTTGTGTGCCTTAAAGAAGCGTTAGGAACAGACGACAACTTACTCATTTACTTACATTCATATTCTAGATGTTATGTATAAAGTTCTAAAACCAAAGCTTACTAAGCCCTGCAGATTATTCTATGGTTTACCATGAATGTCTCATATGATCTGGTTTAACTCATTCACAGCACGTTACCTCCTCCCATACATCACAAAGATCCAATACGTTCTATTCCATACACACATTCTATCGTCCTATTTGATGTTACAGACACTCCCAAAAAAGGATGACATATCCAATTATCATCTTGCTATTTCTTATCATACTGTCTCCAGATTATTACTGTCCTTTCTTAGCTCATATGTCCTTGAATAGCTACAGTCTCATAATATTCTCTCATAACATTTGTAGGGTTTTCGCAATATGAAATCCTTTCATGTCTTACTACTTTCAGGTCATTAACCCAAGAGATTTAAAGAGCACTATGCAGTACTCTTTGATACATGCAAAACTTCCTTATGGTATAGTATCTCATTCTTGTCTTCAAGCTCCCCTCTTTTGGCTTTCTTCTCCCACTGTGTTCTCTCATATCTGGCTTACCACCCGTCTGATCTATTTCCGAAATCATTGATGAATCAACCTTTGCCTCTCTTCCCATGAACAGTGGTGTCCCACAGGGTTCTGTCATAAATCCTTCACACTTTATCCATTTTCTTTTTTTGACCATGATTTCCTTTCCTCGATACATGATATGATTACCTTTTATCGACGATTTTCTTGGCCCATCAGATGACGATGTGTTCTTATGCTGACGACTCAACACTGCATTCCTCCACTTTCTTCAAATATGAGTCAACCTTTCTTGCTCAGTCTGTGTCTCGTCCCATTACATCACGTCACATAAACTCATACTTGGACAGTGGTTAAGTTTTATTCTTCTAATACCCATTCTCTATCCATCTCTCTTCCTATTAGCCTTCATAAAATAGTCCCGGCACTCGACAGAGTAAACAGGCTCGGTATGTCTGCAACATCTATCCTCCCTTGAGAACCTCATATTACTTACACTTCCTCAGAAACTGGAAGCTCTCCTCAGAAGCGGAGAACGCTATTGTTCTCTAAAAGTTGCTACGATTACACAAAGGATCGGGTCTGCTCTCGTATGGAGTATTCCTTTCACGCCCTACATATAGCGAAGAGTGGATTCCACAGGACTCTCCCAGTCTAATCTCGGAACTTGACTTATTTTGCCGTACGCCACAGTGTTAGTTCACTTTCCATTTTCTGTAGACATGAGTTTGGCTTCTGCTTCCGAGATCTGGTTGTTAATGTTCCCTTCACCAAACATACCCAACCCAACCGTCTAATTCTTGGCAAACTACTGCAGCACATGAATACTGTGTGGCTGTTGGCAACTCAGTGATAGGTGAATGTGGTATCTGTTTTTTACTTACACCACGAAGCTTTGGAACTCTTTACCTCCCTCACATCTTTCCATGCAAGTAGCCCCTAACCCTATTACAAAAAACAGATCTTTCAGTTCCTCTAAAACCACTGAAATATTTTCTCCTCTTCCTCTCTTTATTTCTCCTTTTCTTTACCTCTTTTTCAAATCGGAGCTAAACCTAGCCTCGAAGTGGACTCTTGTTTTTAACTGGAGCCTCGAACATGACAAAAATGGCAAAAGCCTATTTCTGCAAACTTCCACTCTGTCGCCTAGGTTTGGTCCCAGTGATAACAACAAATGTCTTGTTATAGACTCCTATGTGCACCTGAGAAAGAAAAACTGGTGTTTTATCTCGTTCCGGTGATATGAGAGAGAGAGAGAGAGAGAGAGAGAGAGAGAGAGAGAGAGAGAGAGAGAGAGAGAGAGAGAGAGAGAGAGAGAGTCTAGATAACAGCCAGACGCACACGACGCAGAAACTATTACTTCTCATATTGCATTTCCCTTCAAGTTACTCACATTTTGCAGTTCTTCATACCGAATGAGTCCCAGCATTCACGATGGCAGAAAAATCCTCTCACTCCGGGAAAATTATTCCGCGCATGAATGTCGTAAAGCAGCTGCCCACTTGCTATTTAATGCTGCTTGGATGAAGGTTGCATAGTAGGGCTTTACGGTGCCTGCTATTATGGGTTTACTTTTTTCTTCCCATTTCTGCTTTCAGGGTGATGTATCTGTGCCATGCCTCTTTGTGTATATGGATTTCTCTCTCTTTGTTCCTCCACCTGACTCATGACTGGGATTAGTTTTCCTGTACGTGTGTGTGTGTGTGTTTGTGTGTGTGTGTGTGTGATACCCTATTTGTGATTACCAATTTGTACTCTACGGGAGGGAGATTTACACTCGTGGGGCCCCATTTCTTGGACATTTTCTACAGTCATAGAACTTCATAAACCTATGTATACTGTCTGTGCGCTGGGTATAATAGTAGTGATGATAACGATGGTAGTGATGATGGTAATGATGATGATAAGTAAATATAAGTAATCAGGGAAAAATATCCGAACAATTATTTCAGCAAGTTAGCCCTGAAATTTTATTGTTTTAATATATGCCACTGGGCTTTTCTGGGAAAGACCTCACATATCACCACTTATCAAGGTATCTCATTTCTCAACGGCTCAAACCAATGTTTAGACACTTTTAAGGGGAAAGAATAAGCTTGCTGTGTCATGTGACAGATTATGATTTCATTCATGGGAATCATCATATATGAAACATGATCCTTAATCAGTAAAAGAAAAGAAAAAAAAAGTTCTCACAGTCAGAAGTATTTTCAATTATTTATTTATGTTTTAGATAACTGCAAAAAAGTACAAGGAAAATGATTTTCTCTACGATAATTTTGCTACCTTTTTGTGTAGCGTTACATCTGCATCTTTTACTTATTTGGTTTACCAAAAATCATCACATAGCAGCGAATGAAATAGGCGTAGACTATAAGTCGTATTTCAGAAAACCATTAAGAAGTACATTTACATTTGTTGTTGACGGTTGCATCAGCGTCAATACGCAATGCATAGTTATTAGTTCTATTCTGATGAAATGAAGACATTTTCTGAATTTCTTAGTATTGTAAATCTGTATCCTTAATCCAATTTAAGTATGATAATGATAATATGCAATCAAAGAAATAGATGTTAGTTTAATATATACTTAAAACAATTTAATTCAATATCCTCATTGATTAGATGAAAGGAACAATACCACTAGCAGTGACTGTGTTTCCATAAATCTGACTGTGATGTAGAGCCTCATAGATAAGCCTTAAATATATCCTCATCAGACTACAGAAGATGCCTTCTTAATCACCTTAGATAAGACCTCCATCTATAGCCATTTCCACAGCCTGGTCTTACACCAAGGACAATGGTGGAAGGTGGAAGACTATGAAATGTTGTAGTTTCTGATGCTGTTGAGTCCCACTATATGCGCTTCGCTATAGACGACGAAAGAGATGGGAGCTTTGAGAATCAGTTGATTGCTTGGGAATACAAATCGTCCATTCGCTTTACAAAAATAGGTAAGGGAATAAAGGAATCAAGGTTTCAGTGCATGTCGAAAGAATTGACGAAAAGTTAGGTAAGGGCATGGTATATTCCAGATATCTTCTGGTGGATGTTTGGTATGGAGGACAGCAATGGGTGGCTGAAAGGTCTACGATGTTTGGCTGGAATGTCTGTGATGGATGGTTGGCGGCCAGTGTTGGGTGGTCAGAGGGCCAGTGATGGATGTTGTGATGGTCTGTGATGGGTGTTGTGATATTTTGTGATGGGTGTTGTGATAGTCTGTGATGGGTGTTTGGAATGTTCGTGATGGATGATATGAAGACCAGGCTAGCGTTGATTTGGACGGATAGAGAGTGAATTAGAGGAGGGAAAGAAAGTACAAGATAAGAAAAGAAAATCAAAGGGGTGAGAAAATAGGAGGATGAGAGAAGCTGGGAAAGGAAAAGTTTCAGTCAGTTATCATATATATATATATATATATATATATATATATATATATATATATATATCCTAGCCTCTTCAAGGTACCCATTCCATCGGCAAACACCTGGGGGTGGATGAACAGCTGGATTGATTGTTGACTGCCGCAAACCAGGATTCGAACCTATGCGCTCGACCCTGCGAGGCCGTGAATGTGTCACGGTCAGGAATTCTAATCGCTACCCCAGGGGAATTTCATTGGTACTTTGCACTATTATTACCATCCCCAGTGCCTCCAGCTGGCCGGTTCCCGGACATCTCTGGCAAACACGACACTGTTGCATTTAACAACGCAAAGGAAACCATTCTTTTACCAATATTTTTCCTCCTCTCTTTTTCAAAGAACTGATGTGAGAAGATCTGTGACTTTCCTCTTCAGGATATCACACGCTCGAATCCTGACCGAGAGTTACTATTGCTCATGGAAATATCAGACTCTCTCAGACGAGATTATGGTGCTTACGTTTGGGAAACGTAAGCACCACATCCAATCATCTCACACGTCATGGAGGAGTAATGCAGGGCAGATGCTATGGCATCAAGTAAGGTAAGTTGCCAAAAGATTTCCCTGACGAGGCGGAATTTTAAGCCATTCTTCCATTCTCAGATTATCACTAAGGGTTAAATAAGTGTCAGGAGATGGGCGGGTCGTTCTTCTTGAAGAAGTGTGGGGTGAGAAACGAGATGACGTGGCAACAACTTCCAACTTAGAAGGGTACACTGATGTGAGGAGACACTTTGTAACTTGCTCGTCTCTCTTTCGCCGAATCAAGGGAAAAACATGTGAATACAAACACACACACACACACACACACACACACACACACACACACACACACATATACGTGTATATTCATTTATCAGTTTACTTATAATCATCCATGGATCTCTTTCTAAAGTTTTCTATAGCCAGAGGCATCGCTACTTCCTGTAGCAAGAAAATCTGGACTCCTCTAGGGTGGGACCTTCTTTGACGAGGCGCTACTCCCAGTGATACAGCCTGAACAAAGCTGCCATTTTCATTCGCTGTGTAACCTCATGCAGGTGGAGTCCGGTAATCACACTTCCCAGACACACACGAGTCACACTTTCTTGTCTGTGCAATGGACATCACTTATCCCTATAATATAAAAGAAAAAAAAAAAACATTCAGCAACCTGAGGAACCTCCATACCCACGATATAACTACAAAAGTGAGAACACTGAACTGGTCAGGTGCCAGGTACTCTCCTCACATAGACACACACGAAGCATCATGATTTGTGAGCTCACACGGTGAATGGAAAGGGTTCATCTCAAGCTACAGGAACCCTGTAGACGATTGAAGGAGAATATTGGGCGATAATTAAGTATATATGGTATTATGTAGCTCTTATTCTAGCTATCCTTGGTTATAGTTATTTAGAAGTATACTGATAACTCAAAGAGTTATCAGCATAATTTGTCGATTTACTGTTCATACAGATGGGAGTTTCTTCCATTATTAGCTAGAGATATAATCTGTCACTCTCAGCTAGATAGAAAATCTACCACCATCATGCATTTATAATCATTTTGATTATATCATCAGAATTTATCTAAATGCTTTTTTCACCTTTCAGAGATATGATTCAAAGATCTGATCCTTAGGCTTCACTTTGCAGCTACTGTCATTATAAAGTATTTTCATAATTAATGAAAATTTGCCTGGCTCTGTATAGAGTACCTTGCGATCAACATCATAATGACTATCATCATCACCAACAGCGTCATCATCCACATCAATATAATCTATTTACAAAATGTGTCTATCTCCACGAAAATATGTGCATCATGACTTTCATTTGATGAATATGAATTCTCTCCAAGTCAACCCTTTCTCACTGTTATCATTTCATTCATCACGATACGTTCCCTCACTACCGTGACCATCTCTCATCATTATTTCCATTGCTTCTATACCCTTATAGTATCTCCAGTCATAATCTCCCTCTCTGATATTGCCACTTTTCCATTACATCCAATCAGCATATCCTAATTTCTCGATGCACCGTCACTAAGGGCATTTCCATCACTTCTTTCGCTCACTAGATCATGTCTCTCGCTAACACAACCAATGATCGCTATCTTCCCTATCGCTACCTAAACTACCGACACTTCATCACCATAACAGAAATCACCATCACTGCCCTTCCACCACCTCTCTCTCTTCCCACCCTCATCCATGCCTACGTCATGGCTAACAGCACGACAGCCTACGATCCCATCTCTCACATAACACGCAAGGGAGGTAAAGAATATACATAGACCTATAATAAGCTGCCCCGTTTTCTTTTTCTTATTTCCGGTATATTAAATATCCAGGCTCTTTCAAGGGAATAGATGACGCACATCATCTGGGAAAATCATAAAAGTCTTTGGATAATAGTCTATGATATTTCGAACCACTTTTATGCTTTGCAGTAAACCACCCGTTCTTGGAGACGGTTCGAATGACCTTATATTTATGACACAATGCATAAAAAGCCTCGCTATATATATATATATATATATATATATATATATATATATATATATATATATATATATATATATATATATATATATATATATATATATATATCGTACAGCCTGCCGAAGAAGTTCGCGAATACCAGACTGGTGTGGGGTATGGATACTGGTCTGATAACAGTGGAAAAACCTCACTGCCAAACGTACGATAAACCTTAATGTTGCCCACCTTACAGGCAGCCCCTATACTATACTAGGATCATACACTCTCTTAATGTAATGTATTATAGAAAAGAATTTTTTTCTCAGTGTTACGTATGTTTCAGTTGACAAGTAAAATGCAGTAGGAAATTAATAGCATCCGCTTCCTTGATTATGTGTGTATCACTGGAGAAGTCCCGATCTATAGAGGCACTTTGATGTGTGTGTAACGAGGGGAATGACCAAAATAGGTGGTATTTTCTCTGGATTTAGAGGTGTTGGAAGCAGGTCAAACGGTTGCATTGACTGACACTGTGACTGAGAGTAAAAGATCCAAAAATGTCAACAGGACACACTATTCCACCCTCCTCCGACCAAACCTACGAGGACATCACATCTTGACCCTGCAGGCCAGGGGCTACATTGATGCTTCATGTTAAACAAAGTAATAATTAACGGACATGTTTATATTTCAGCAAATGTGCGTGTGTATGACCTGCCGGATTCCATAGAATTGATCCATACATGTGTATGTTTCAAGCATGTGGGCACTACAGTAGCAACACTTATATCCTTAGGTCTCTATCAATGTTATTAACTATATATATGTCATTATCAGCCGCCACTTTAATTATGTATCAGAGTAGTGCGCTCGGTATATTGTCATCTTCCTTACCACGTCTCTCCCTTTAGATGTGTATTTAGGTTTAGTTTATATCACCATTTTCAATCGCCCATGTTGTTTCCACAACCTATATTTTGCCCTTCATAAATGAGTCGTAACTACCTGTTAGCTTAAACAACCTAATGGCTACCTGCCTACCTCAAAACCACACACACCTATCACAGGCATTCAATGTATTATCGATTATCAGATACTGCAATTATCTAAAATCAATGTTCTATGTAGACCCAGTGTTAGCTAAGGCTAAAATTTGGCCATCATAAGACCGTCACCTGCTGAACGCGTCAATATCCTAAGTTGCCATTTCGTATGTTTATACTGGCTACCAAAACGTATTCCACTGAGTTTAATGCTATTTGCATGAATCATTGGTCTTTATGATAATATTACAGTTTATGTTGCATTCATATAATACATCTGAACCGTGTGCCTTCTTTGCTATGTTCTCTGGCTTGAACAAGGATCTGCTTCGTGTCGAAAATGTAAATCACGAAATAAAACACAATAACCCATCAGATATAATTAGATCATTTTCCTTATAGCATATTTAGATTATATGTTCTTGTGAATGTGTGAGGTGGTGAGGAAGATATAGGTAATGGTTCATTGAGTGTAGAGAGAGGGAAATAAAAACCCTTAAGAACTTGACCATCTCCCTTCAGAATCAATGACCTTGTAACCTGTTAGGCGCTGATGACACCAGGTTGTATATGGTCGCCTGATGTCTGCCGAGCCGTTCCCACTCCTGCAAGACCTGTTGCATGATCCGGCGTATCTTGTCCTAATTGCGCGCCAACAATGTTGCCTCCCACGTATGCTGGGATGAGAAGGTTTCCTCATCAGCGAATGTAACCCGTCCCCAAAACTGCATATCCTTATGGACGTATTGCTGTGCGAAGCGTTGCCTCTCCATGTGGCGTCGCTCGGTTAGTTTTTCTTTCTTGGCGGGATTCCTATGATGCACGCCAGCTTTGTGATGTCGGTTTCACATTGTACTAAAGACTGAAATTTGGAGTTGCAGGTCGTCCCGGCGGAGAGCTACGGCATTGGTCTTGGAATCCTCTTTCACTCCTGCATGGATACGTTGATCATCCTCAGCTGTGGTTTTCTTGGGTGCATCTGACCTCGGACGATCTCGTAGATTCCCCTTATCGAGCCATCTCCTCCACTACTTGTAAATTATATTCTGCGAAACGTCAAGTTCCACTGCTGTGTCAGGGGCAGACCCACACCTTCCTTCATGCCGATAATTCTACCTCCGCGAGTTAGTTTGTCGTTAAGTTGGTCCATTTCTAATAATGACAAACCTGCTACTGCTGACGAATGTAAGGATGGTTGGATGGTTGTTTGGGATTCAGGCCTATCAACTGCCAGGATCATTAAGGCCGTCAACATAAGCTACATCCAACAACCGAAAAATCTTTAACACTTTCTTCTGGTGTTGAAGATAATTATAATTCCACATACACTCTTATTATGCATGTGGCCCATCGTGATGTAAGGAGTGGTGCCAAACCATGTAAAAAAAAACCCATTACACCTTGATTTTCAAGTTCGTTTGAACAACACCGTTTCAACCATTATTTGAAGGCGAAATGTTGAATGATGATATGGGAGAGAGAGTTGGTGTGAGTGGGTCTGAGAGTAAAAGTGAGTTTGTGCATCATAACGCGGGTGTGTAGGGAAGTGAATATTGAGTGACAAGTTCACCACTAAATGAGTACCGCAGTTTAGGTTATTATTGATATTGACTTGTATGGTGATGATATTCAGTCTTATTTAGCACTTTACTATCTCACAATCATTTCTGCTCTGTTCCCATTGTTAATCTTACCCTCACAACTCTTCAGCCCTCATCAATCTCAAAAAACCATACTCCCCCGCCCTCCTCCTGCTTCCCTCCCCTCCACCATCCTTTGGACTCTTTACCCAACTTGTGCCTGCAACCAAAATGTCATACATCAAAATCATGACACTGAACTGGTCAGTGTTACATGGACTCTACGTATGTTCTCTCATAGGTATTTGAACTCACTTTTCGTCATTCAACATCGTACAACAACTGCGACGGACTAGCTTATGTGTGATTTTGCAACAGAAAAACATCGGATCCATGAGTTTCATATCCTCCTCCTCTTATCTTATTACTATATGTAAGACAAACGACTTTTATCATAGCCGTCCATGAGCCTTCTGATTATAAACCTCAGAGACACGGCGCCTCATACTATGCAGTGTTACCAGATCTCCTTTTCACACCTGTTAACCCTCTAAGACTCTCTGCGAACATGTTCAGAAGGCTGCACATTTAAACTAATCAAAGGTAGGTACTCAGTCTATCGACCAGGGGAGGATGAACAGCTGAGTTAACTGTGGACCGACTGGCACTACCAGGATTCGAACCTATGCACTCGATACAGGAGCGGTCTATGAATGCGTTACGGTTAGCAGTACTAACCAGTACACAACTAAGGTCAATAACCTAATTAATAGATATGATGAAATATGGGACCTATTGGTCAATCACGAGATTGTCGGTTGTAGTGACCTAATAACATCAGAAACAGGATAGCAAAAAGAATCTCTGGTTATAAATAAGATGATAACAGTGTATTATATAAAGATAAAGCTAGTTTCTTGAGACTGAAATTCTTAAGTGGAACTGCAGACCGATTTTGGAAAGGACAGCGTTAACACGTACTCATCATTTAACAGGTACAAAACATCAGACGCTGGGGCAATATAGAACTATCAAACAACAGCTTCCTTATGGATGTCTAAGAATGTTACCAAAATTTCCACATGACTAGAAGTATATATAGCTCTCGTTTTAATGTTAATTCAACACCCTAATGAGTTGGTGTTTTGTGTTGAAATGTGTTGTTCCGTTAGCCTAAAATGCAATCCTCAATAAATCTAACCTGGAGCTGGCTTAAAAAGGATGGTGTACAGCACTTCTACAGGGAGAATGTAATTGGTTTGTTTTAACTACTGTTAGGCAACAGCATTTCAGTCCTGAGTTATGTCGTCTCAAATAAACGAAAAGAAAAAAAATATAGAAAACAAGGAAGAAAGTGGAAGAAAATAAAGAAAGTTTCATTAATGTAAATGATGTTTTTCTTTTTCTTGCTCTCCGTGCCTGTTCGTACCACCTTTTGTCACCTGGCTGACGTATAAGCAGTCGTTGATAAATGGTGAATCAATCTTTAAGTTATCTTTTGATCTTGGTTTAAACTGTTGAGACATGGTTTTTGTATCATGAATTTAGAAGCTTTTATATCATCTCTGTAAAGCGTTGTTACCACTTCTTTGACTCATAGGAATATATATGTATTTTGATCCTTTCCAATATATATATATATATATATATATATATATGTATATATACATTTTCATTATTTTATTTATTTTGCTTTGTCGCTGTCTCCCGCTTTAGCGAGGTAGCGCAAGGAAACAGACGAAAGAATGGCTCAACCCACCCACATACACATGTATATACATACACGTCCACACACGCAAATATACATACCTATACATCTCAATGTACACCTATTTATACATATATATATATATATATATATATATATATATATATATATATATATATATATATATATATATTTTTTTTTTTTTTTTTATACTTTGTCGCTGTCTCCCGCGTTTGCGAGGTAGCGCAAGGAAACAGACGAAAGAAATGGCCCCACCCCCCCCCCCCCCATACACATGTACATACACACGTCCACACACGCAAATATACATACCTATACAGCTTTCCATGGTTTACCCCAGACGCTTCACATGCCTTGCTTCAATCCACTGACAGCACGTCAACCCCTGTATACCACATGACTCCAATTCACTCTATTTCTTGCCCTCCTTTCACCCTCCTGCATGTTCAGGCCCCGATCACACAAAATCTTTTTCACTCCATCTTTCCACCTCCAATTTGGTCTCCCTCTTCTCCTCGTTCCCTCCACCTCCGACACATATATCCTCTTGGTCAATCTCTCCTCACTCATTCTCTCCATGTGCCCAAACCATTTCAAAACACCCTCTTCTGCTCTCTCAACCACGCTCTTTTTATTTCCACACATCTCTCTTACCCTTACGTTACTTACTCGATCAAACCACCTCACGCCACACATTGTCCTCAAACATCTCATTTCCAGCACATCCATCCTCCTGCGCACATCTCTATCCATAGCCCACGCCTCGCAACCATACAGCATTGTTGGAACCACTATTCCCTCAAACATACCCATTTTTGCTTTCCGAGATAATGTTCTCGACTTCCACACATTTTTCAAGGCTCCCAAAATTTTCGCCCCCTCCCCCACCCTATGATCCACTTCCGCTTCCATGGTTCCATCCGCTGACAGATCCACTCCCAGATATCTAAAACACTTCACTTCCTCCAGTTTTTCTCCATTCAAACTCACCTCCCAATTGACTTGACCCTCACCCCTACTGTACCTAATAACCTTGCTCTTATTCACATTTACTCTCAACTTTCTTCTTCCACACACTTTACCAAACTCAGTCACCAGCTTCTGCAGTTTCTCACATGAATCAGCCACCAGCGCTGTATCATCAGCGAACAACAATTGACTCACTTCCCAAGCTCTCTCATCCCCAACAGACTTCATACTTGCCCCTCTTTCCAGGACTCTTGCATTTACCTCCCTTACAACCCCATCCATAAACAAATTAAACAACCATGGAGACATCACACACCCCTGCCGCAAACCTACATTCACTGAGAACCAATCACTTTCCTCTCTTCCTACACGTACACATGCCTTACATCCTCGATAAAAACTTTTCACTGCTTCTAACAACTTGCCTCCCACACCATATATTCTTAATACCTTCCACAGAGCATCTCTATCAACTCTATCATATGCCTTCTCCAGATCCATAAATGCTACATAC
Source organism: Panulirus ornatus (assembly GCF_036320965.1). Taxonomy (NCBI): domain Eukaryota; kingdom Metazoa; phylum Arthropoda; class Malacostraca; order Decapoda; family Palinuridae; genus Panulirus; species Panulirus ornatus. Next base: position 39,711,395 of record NC_092231.1, on the reverse strand, counting down.
AAATCCATTTGCTTTTCTAAGTATTTCTCACATACATTCTTCAAAGCAAACACCTGATCCACACATCCTCTACCACTTCTGAAACCGCACTGCTCTTCCCCAATCTGATGCTCTGTACATGCCTTCACCCTCTCAATCAATACCCTCCCATATAATTTACCAGGAATACTCAACAAACTTATACCTCTGTAATTTGAGCACTCACTCTTATCCCCTTTGCCTTTGTACAATGGCACTATGCACGCATTCCGCCAATCCTCAGGCACCTCACCATGAGTCATACATACATTAAATAACCTTACCAACCAGTCAACAATATATATATATATATATATATATATATATATATATATATATATATATATATATATATATATATATATATATGTGTGTATGTGTGTGTGTGTGTATGTGTGTTTCTGTTCCTTGTTTCTACGTGGCCACTGTAAACAATCAGTTTCTTCTCTGTTCTCCAGTACGTCCTGATATTTACCCAGCCATTTTTGTTTTCTGTATTTTTTTGCTCTTTCTCCTTCTATCTTTTCACCACCTGGCTCACTCATGTTTATTATCTTGTATGACCTCTGACCCTTGACATGGTGCCGTGTCGCTTTTATTAATTCCATGACTTGGCTGAGCACAGACGCAGGCAGTAATCCTGATGAATTCCACTCTTGTTCCCCCCACTCCCTGAGGCTTGCGTCACATCTGAATGACGACTTCACTCTTTCAGGTGTGACAATTCCTTGATGACGATGACTTATCCCTCTGACGATGATTAAAAAGAATTCCCTTAAGAATTATGTTTCAAGCCTTTGTTCATTATGACTTAACCCTTTAAAAGCTATGAGTAAATCCCTTAGGGATGACAACTGAATACTTTCAGTATGAAAATGATTTAATATTTACAATGACTCACCTTTAATTTTGATGAGTCAATCCTTTGAAGGTGCTTAGGATGATAACTTGAGTATGATGACTTATACCTGTGAGAGCGATGACTATATTCCTTCAGGATAATGATTAAACCAGTTATTGTGGTGGCTTAATCAGTTCAGGATGATAACTATACCAATCAATTAAGGAAAGTTATCCCACCAGGATGATGAATAAATCTTTTGAGTGTGATGATTTAGTCCCCTCAGTGCGATAACTAAAGCCCTTCAATATGATAACTTAATTCTTTTATGACTGGATCTTTTGTATACGATGAGTGAGCCCTCTGAGTGTACTGACTTAATCTTTCAATTAGGTGGAGTTAAATTCTCGATCATAATAAATTAGCCCATTTAAAGATGATGAACAACGCCTTAAGTATGCTAGTATAACCTCTTCAATATAATGACTTATTCCCTTTAAGATAATGAAGCCTCTCTGAGCACTATTAGTAAATCTTTTACACTTGATGACTGAGTCGTACGAGTGAACATTGAAATCATCCAAGTGTGACGCATTAACCCACTGAGTACTGCTGTTATTCTCTCATATCATTCAAGTTCCATGATCTCGGCTGGTTATCTCAAAACCCATTGCTATCAAAGGTTTCTATTGTAGGATAACATATTGAGGACGTCCAACACGGGCTTGGAAATTTCGACGAAAAGCAATGTGGTGTCCTTTGCCAATGAAGGTCATGATTATGATGATACTATCAAATATACGCATCCTCATTCCTACATTTGATTGACCTTCACCTGACACCTGTACTCAGAGCCATATTGATTGAAACTCCTCATGACTGTATCTCACTCATACTCATTCGTGAGGTAAAAGAAACCTCATCAGATTCAACTGTGGGACTATATCATCCAATAGTGCCAGACTGACGCAAGATCTTTATTGTACTGGGAAAAGAATATATTTAAGATACTATGTGGATTTATCTACTTATCTATAAGTACCCCAGAACCTATTTAGGCAAGAGTCCTGGTTAACACGAGGAACCTCTTTTCCCCAGGGTTCCTTCATCTCCGACGCCACCCAACACTCATTAGCAGGGAGAGAATGGACTTCTTTGAGGCGAAAAGCTCTTTGACGAGACTACACTCCTTCTCTCTCGTCAAATGACGAAGACACAGCCTCCCAAAAGACGACTTTTCATTCTTGATGCAGCCTCAGACAGGCTGAATTCAGCAAGACCTGCTACGTGAGTGAGAGAATAACTCATCTCGATAATTTCTGAAGGTGCTAAACTAGTTGCAGTAATCATATACTATATTAACTACAATTTATGTATGATGTTAATATCAAGTCATCAGTCATCAGCTATGAGATCAAAGTAATTCATTCAAAGAATTTGTGCTGATAATCACATATATGTCCTTTTAATAACACCTCACTGCTCTGGGGGACTTCCAGTACTTTATATTCATAAGTCGTCTACCATACTTCTCATTTATCAGTAGACAGTCATTATCCCAAAGTAGGAAAGTGGATTTCCATAATCCTCAAGGGAGCTAACGTGCCTTTAGAGCATAATAGATACAAATTTCCTTTGTTCTTTTGAATTATCTGACCCTCAACTAGCTCTAGGGAGTATGATTAGCTCTTCAAACCCGTATTTAGAAATTCATTCATCTGTAATTAGGCGTTGATGAAACAGTGGTTTGCGGGGATTTCCTCCACAGCTGTCACATACGTTGTACACTAAAGCCTTTCTCTTTGTCTATGCTTGACAGGCCATGCTGGTATCCCCTATAGCCATATGGCATCAGAGCATTACATCGCTTGGCACAGAAATGGAGACAGAACCATAAACAGAGATGTTAATTCCTTTTCGCACTGAACCTGCTACTGCACATATCATGTAATGCACTATCATTCAATAATCTACGTCACTTATTCTTGTGCGAGTGTGTACATTTTCTCGGAAACCAGATCTTAAATGATTAATTCCTCATACTGAAAAGTAAAAGGTCAACTTGTTTTTCAAATTCTCATCATTCGTATAATTGTCAAGACAGAGATGGATCAGTCCAAAGGGACCAACATCTTGAAATCATTTATTACTTACATTCTTTACCGAGGTTGTCTAGACAGACGCATATGACCAAGCAACATCACAAAGTGAGGCGAAATCCGGCCATTAATTTTAAAGACGCTCAAAACGAACAATATTCTAATGAAAAGAAGAATATCACAGAAATGGATCTTCGCAGCGAGTTTCACAAACAATATCTATATAGAAACAGGTCCTGTAAAGGACTATCTACTGACAATAGATTTATCAGAACAGTATGGATCACGGTTCTGATGTGGAATGAAATGATGTCTTATTCTTTATCTCCACTCAGGGCTTCCAAAAACGGATGAATAGGTGAACATAACATCGCAGACTGACAAACTTACGAGGCGTGGCGGCGCTTTCGACAGCACGTACTTATTCACTCACGCTACCGTCGATATATATGTATACTGATAGGTTTGATAGATATCTTTAGCTAACGATCATCAAGCCAGAATCCGAAACATACTTCAAAACATAGAGTTTAGACATTGGTTATTCCTTACTTCGCAATTGCATGTGAATGTTATAGGTGAAGAGTTTAACATGTAGTCAGCGAGGAATCTGTGCATAACCTCAAAAAGCGAGTGAATATAACCTCAGGGAGTGAGTATGAGGTGAGTGGAGTGTCAGGACAGAAGAATGGTCCAAGTTCGCTAGGGAGTGGCGGAAGAAGTGTCAAAAATGGAGGATACGATCTTGATTGGCATGTAAAGGGTACGAAAGGCAGTAGATTGATGAAAAAATTAATGCCTTAGGTTATCTTTCATTTGGGAGAGGATGACGGATACCAGGCTGTCAGACTGACTCCGAGGACGCTTGTATCTAGGCGAGAAGGACACATAGCAGAAGAGCTGAGGGTCTATGACGAGGTTAGTAAGAGGAAGACAGAAACAATAGACAGTGATCCATATCTATACAGACAGAGATGGGTAAACAAGGCAAAAGGATGGACGTGATTTGATGCAGTATGTAAGCGATGTAAGAGGAGCTAGAATGGATGGATTGATCGGAGGAGCAAGTGAGAGGTGGATGTGGATGTGGATGTGCATATCGAATGAATCATCTGGGCACATGATGAAGACAAGATTAGAGTGAGCTGACGTATGGTGAACTTTGTATGTAGACATTTAGATAGAGAAACTCCAGATCCACATCAGATTAATTATTGATAGATAGCAAGGCAGAAAATAGAGTGAATGCTAAGTATACATGGATCATGGAGCGAGCAGAATAATTGGCTAGTAGTTATAGGTAAAGAAGCACAACTATAGACGGGTGATAGATAACGAATAGATATATGAATTGATACATATAAAGAAACAGATGACTTGGCAGATAAACATATACAGAGTGGCAGACAGAGAATCGATGGATGTATATTTGGCAGAGAGACAGACAAAGCGATAGATAAGAAAATAATCGATACGAGAAATCAGATGTTGAGCTTAGCATTTAAAGCTAATTCCACTTGCACTTTTGGTAACTGCGTGTTAGAACAGATTCTGAATCATACTGCAGTGCCTCAGAGGGAAATACAATCTGTCTCTCCTATCATCAGTGGCGTTATGCCACCTCTTATCCTCAGACTCTCATCTTTAAAGAAGATCCAACCCCATGGAATCAGGTCATCTTGTTTGACTTCCTTGTCTCCAAGAATTTTGACTCGATGTTTCTCTCTCTCTCTCTCTCTCTCTCTCTCTCTCTCTCTCTCTCTCTCTCTCTCTCTCTCTCTCTCTCTCTCTCTCTCTCTCTCTCTCTCTCTCTCTCTCTCTCTCTCTCTCTCTCTCTCTCTCTCTCTCTCTCTCTCTCTCTCTCTCTCTCTCTCTCTCGTTATGAATATCCTCGAATATGATATCTTCTGTGTTTCTTCTCGTCTGGTCTGAACAAATATTGTACTGACAAAGTTTTTCCTCGTAATTGCTCTTCAGGGTAAATCTCTTTGTTGTCAGGCGCGGGGACGGTCTTTCTGAGCTAACACACTTTATTCTCCTCATAACTGAGCGATGTCTTGCCCACAAGTCGTTAGCAGAGTTTTCGCATCAATTTCCTTCTCCAGTATATTCTGTATATGCAAATACATGAAAATATTTTCATTGATTCATTCATCGGTAGGCCATAACCAGTCCTCAGGTGCAAGTGGTGACGCTGAGGGCGAAAAGTCATTTTCTTAAAAGAATTATCATATTCATTGATGGGGGAAAAAGACTATAGCGGCATCAAGGACCTCCTCGCTCTCATCCCATAGGAGCCCTGCGAACAGTGTTCTACCAGCATATATCTCAGCCTCGATGCTGTAGATGACCCATGAAACGGGTCTTAGGTTTACACATGAGAACATTTTACATTTGAGTAAGGAGAGAACAATAGACCTCCACTTTTAAAACAAACTCTCGCATTTCAAACATCCGTACCTTTTCTTGTTCTCAACAATCCATAGCCAACTATCCTCTCGGTAAAGCCGCTGCTTTTGGTATCGTATTTTCAAGCTAATTCTTCTTTGGACGATTCCATGTCTATTAGATCCTATTCCTCAACTCCAAACTATGTATTCTGAAGCTATGCCCCCCACCATATCTTACTCACGTGAGTGAGTTCCAATGCATCTACTTATGACGTGTGGACTGAAAAGTACACCAGTACGTGTTTTTAAATGTACAAGAACTCCAGCGTTCTTTTTTTGGAATCATTCCTTAGTAAAAAAGAAGAGAATGATGAAACTCATTCCTTTGCTTAAGATGATGCATAAGATTTTCGTAGTGCAAGATCTATCGGTGGTCTCTCTTACGTGAGACACTAAGGGTCCATTTCTCTAAGGGATTTCTGTGAATCTTTTGTCATGGTTTTCGACGTCTCTAAAACATTTAATAGGGTGTAGTTGAAGCCTTTGTTTACTAAACATCCTTCTTTTTTAGTTACAAATATATATATATATATATATATATATATATATATATATATATATATATATATATATATATATATATATATATATATATATATATATATATATATATATATATATTCATTTATTGTACTTAGTCGCTGTCTCCCGTGTTAGCGAGGTAGCGCAAGGAGACAGACGAAAAAATCGCCCAACCTACCCACATACATATATATACACATACACGTCTACAAACGCACATATACATGCCTATACATTTCAACGTATACATATATATACATATACAGACATATACATATAAACAAATGTACTTAATTCATAATTGCTGCCTTTGTTCATTACCATCGCCACCCCGCCACACATGAAATGACAAGCCCATCCCCCGCATGCACGCGAGGTAGCGCTAGGAAAGACAACAAAGGCCATATTCGTTCACACTCAGTCTCTAGCTGTCATGTACAGTGCACCGTAACCACAACTCCCTTTCCACATCCAGGCCCAACAAAACTTTCCATGGTTTACCTCAGACGCTTCATATGCCAGGATTCAATCCATTGACAGCACGTCTACCCCTGTATATCACATAGTTCCAGTTCATTCTATTCCTTGCATGCCTTTCACCCTCCTGCATGTTCAGGTCCTGATCGCTCAAAATCTTTTTCACTCCATCTTTCTACCTCCAATATGGTCACCCACTTCTCGTTTCTTTCACCTCTGACACATCTATCCTCTTTGTCAATCTTTCCTTACTCATTCCCTCCAAGTGACCAAACAATTTCAAAACACCCTCTTCTGCTGTCTCAACCACACTCTTTTTATCACCTCACATCTCTCTTACCCTTTCATTACTTCCTCGATCAAACCATTTCACACCACATATTGTCCTAAAACATCTCATTCCCAACACATCCACCCTCCGCCGCTCAACTCAATCTATAGCCCACGCCGCGCAACCATATGACATTGTTGGAACCACTATTCCTTCAAACATACCCATTTTTGCTTTCCGAGGTAATGCTTTCGCCTTCCACACATTTTTCAAGATTTCCAAAACTTTCGACCCCCTCCCCACTCTGTGACTCACTTCCGCTTCCATGGTTCCATCCACTCCCAAATCCACTCCCAAATATCTAAAACACTTCACTTTCTCCAGTTTTTCTCCATTCAAACTTACCTCCCAATTGGCTTGTCTCTCAACCCTACTGTACCTAATAAGCTTGCTCATCTTCACATTTACACTTCGCTTTCTTCTTTCACACACTTAATCAAACTTAGTCACCAGCTTCGTCAGTTTCTCACCCGAATCAGCCACCAGCGCTGTATCATCACCGAACAACAACTGACTCACTTCCCAAGCCCTCTCATCTACAACAGAGAGCATACTTGCCCTTCTCTCCAAAACTCTTGCAGTCACTTCCCTTACAACCCCATCAATAAATAAATTAAATAACCATGGAGACATCACGCACCCTTTTGGCAAACCGACATTCACTGAGAACCAATCACTTTCCTCTCTTCCTACTCGTACACATGCCTTACATCCTCGATAAAAACTTTTCACTGCTTCTAACAACTTGCCTCCCACACCATATATTCGTAATACCTTCCACAGAATATCTTTATCAACTCAATCATATGCCTTCTCTAGATCCATAAATGCTACATAAAAATCCATCTGCTTTTCTAAGTATTTCTCACGTACATTTTTTAAAGCAAACACCTGATCCACGCATCCTCTACCACTTCTGAAACCACACTGCTCCCCAATCTGATGCTCTGTATATGCTTTCACCTTCTTAATCAATCCCCTCCCATATAATTTCCTGGGAATACTCAACAAACTTAAGCGTCTGTAATCTGACCACTCGTCTTTAACCCCTTTGCCTTTGTACAATGGCACTATACATTCATTCCGCCAATCCTCAGGCACCTCACCATGAGTCATATATACATTAAATATTCTTACCAATCAGTCAACAACACAGTCAACCCCTATTTTGATAAATTCCACTGCAATACCATACAAATCCACTGACTTGCTGGCTTTTATCTTCCGCAAAGCTTTTACTACCTCTTCTCTATTTACCAAATCATTCTCCCTAACCCTCTCACTTTGCACACCACCTTGACCAAAACACCCTATATCTGCCACTCTATCAGATAACACATTCAACAACATTTCAAAATGCTCACTCCATCTCCTCACATCACCACTAATTGTTACCACCTCCCCATTAGCCCCATGTAGCGATGTTTCCATTTGTTAGAGTGGTGGGTTATTTAAATGCAAAGGTGAGTAATGTGGCAGTTAAGGGAATAATTGGTGTACATGGGGTGTACAGTGTTGTAAATCGAAATGGTGAAGAGCTTGTAGATTTCTGTGCTGAAAATGGACTGGTGATTGAAAATACCTGGCTTAAAAAGAGAGATATACATAAGTATACGTATGTAAGTAGGAGAGATGGCTAGAGAGCGTTATTGGATTACGTGTTAATTGATAGACGCGCGAAAGAGAGACTTTTGGATGTTAATGTGCTGAGAGGTGCAACTGGAAGGATGTCTGATCATTATCTTGTGGAGGCGAAGGTGAAGATTTGTAGAGATTTCAGAAAAGAAGAGAGAATGTTGGGGTGAAGGGAATGGTGGGAGTAAGTGTGCTTGGGAAGGAGACTTGTGTGAGGAAATACCAAGAGAGACTGAGTGCAAAATGGAGTAAGGTGAGAGCAAAGGACGTAAGGGGAGTGGGGGAGGAATGAGATGCATTTAGGGAAGCAGTGATGGCTTGCACAAAAGATGCTTGTGGCTTGAGAAGCGTGGGAGGTTGGCAGATTAGAAAGGGTAGTGAGTGGTGGGATGAAGAAATAGTATTAGTGAAAGAGAAGAGAGAGGCATTTTGACGAGTTTTGGAAGGAAATAGAGCAAATGACCGGGAAATGTATAAAGAAAAGAGGCTGGAGGTCAAGAGAAAGGTCCAAGAGGTGAAAAAGAGGGAAAAGGAGAGTTGAGGCGAGAGAATATCAAAAAATTTTAGCCATGTACCTAGTTTTCAGCAATCCCCTGGGGCAGGATGAGCAGCTTGGTTGATGCTAAAGGACTTCCACAACCAGATTTCCAACCAATGCCCTCGACGTAAAGGCTTGACCGTCAGCAGCCCTAATCGTTTTCTAATTCTCTAGTTTTCTAAAGCACAGTGCTCTTTCTTACGCGACAGAACACATTTACTCTGTGCACCACAGAATTAAAGAAGCATAATGGAATAGTACGTTAGATTTTCAAATTCGTCCAAGAAAAGCTGTTTGCTGCTTGTCACCTGATTTGAGAATTGCGTGAACTCTTTGGCAAAGAATTACTTGCCTCTTTGAAACATTCATGAGGTCGTCAAAGAATGAGCTCAGACTTCATAACAAGCACGATAGAAGCGACAATGACACATAAAAGTAAAAATATAAGTACTTTAGTTAAATTGGTAAAACAAAAGATATTAATTATCTCTTTACACTTGCTTTGATATATTAGAGCTAGGCTAATTACAGGCTTTCAGAATTGGACGTCTGCTGAACAATAAAAATTGTAACGTATTCATTGTGTTCCCTTTTGGTACTTCGAGTGAGTAAAGGACGCAGATCTCGCCCACATAGAATATGTAGTGCTTAGCCTCCTCCACAGTAATGACCTTTAAATGACTTCGTGTTTTCAGCACTGTGTACATAGGTTGCCAATGTGGGAACGCGTGTGGGATGACAGAGTAGCATGAATGTTTGAGATAGACGGTGAGTAATGATTTTACGTGGCACAAGTAGGTTAATGATGGAAGAGGGGGAGGAGGGGAGAGAAAAAGTGAGAAGAGAGAGAAAGGAAGACTTAAAAGGAGAAGCGGGATGGGGTCAGAAGGCGGGAACCTACAGCCAGGGAGGCGTACAGTGTATGGAGGGACGAACATATGTTTGCTCTCATAAGATATTCATGAAATTTGTCGTGGATTGTGACCTTCTCTCTTGCCGTTCCTTCATAACTTTTTTGATATATTGTGTCTCTCGTTTCTTTCGCATTCTTTTGCCCTCATTCTGTTTCTGACCGTGTTTCTTCTTGGTTTTTTTTTCTCATATGCATCTTTTACACTGACCTCACCCCTCTGTCTTTCCTTATTATCCCGAATCCCGCATTCATTTTCACTAGACGCGCCTCCCTCCTCCTGTATTGTCACTTTACGGCTCACAGTCTTTTTTTTCTCACTTTTGTTTTCATCTCTCATCCTGCGTGTTTGATTATGGTGCCCCGTTCTCCGTATATCTTATCCCGTAACTCTAAGCTGTCTTCTTTTTGCTTATGTCTTTCAATCTTTTGCTTTTCACCCGGTGTTTCTCATTATATAGGAACCGCCTTGTGTGTCTCACTCACTGTTTCTCATTTGGTACACTTCACATAGTCAGATATCTTGTGTCTCTCACTGTCTATTTCACTATGTGTATCTCATTTTTCACTCTCTCACTTGAGTTAACACGCATCCCACCCCATATCTCACAACGTAAGTGTGTTAGCCTCTATTACTCTTTGTATATCACTGGTTTTGCGGTCTAAACAAGCAAGATATGCTGTTAGCACTTCGCGCGATCCTTGTACATTGGCAAAATCTCGTCCTCTGGAAGGTATATGATCTCTTTCATTGTGACTCTATATCACTGTGTCGTATTCTCAGCTGGCTACTCAATTTTCATCTATCTCTATGTCTCACATAGAGTACCTAAGGGTTCCAGAACCCTGTCTCATTCTTCTAAATAATGCGTCATTCCATCTCTTACATCAAACTTCAACGCTGCTGCATAAGAGAAAGGGAAGACATTATAGAGAGACGTAGGCACCTGGAATTATTCTTATCCTGTTCAATATTTTTCTTGTTACTTATCTTTTATCATCTTTTATCAGTTATATGTTGTATGTTGTCTGAACGTCCGGAATATTAACGGCGTATAGACGCAATGGATAGATTATTTTTTGCGTAAATATCTTTCAGTTTTAGTCTACTTTTCCCCCAATTACAGGAAGAACATCTCTGAAGAAGGACACAAAAGTGTTTTCCGGCATGAAAATATGATAAAGGAGCTGGCAAAGGCCGTAAGTAAGAGAGAAAACAGCTTAGTTGCCTTTACCAAAGCTCAAAGATGATTTTCTTTCAACTGAATAATAAATGAAACACGGTATCTTCTTATCTACGGCGTCCCTTTGTGCATGAAACATTGTGGAACTGGTTGGTATCGGTGGAAAATGAAATAATAGAAAGAAATAATCGACTTAAGTTATCATTGGTTCTTTCTATACAGAACGAACATAGAGAAGAGGATTGACATTTTTTTTTCTTTGGGATTTTTCCCCATATGATCAGCTTTGATGATACATTACATCCTCAGTTCGGATTCGATCTCACTGCTGCAGTGATTCATCTTATCAACCATGATTTAATGAGTTTAATGAAGAATATAAATATAGACACTGAGTCTCAGTTTGTATGATTTTCTACAGTCAAAAATGTAGGAAACGTTACAATGATCGTCACAATAAAGGGCACATCGTAGCTTCATTCGTATAGCCTACACGCAGTAAAACGTTCGTTTAGATGAATCGTAGAATTTAGTCAGTTGGTTTAAAGAATACCCAGCGACCTAGCGACTGTTGTATGTAGCTCAGATGATGGCAACGCCCAATAAGTATTTCAATAAGCTGAACTCCAACGTAATGAGCTTAAGATCTGCTGGAAATGGGTGTCAAAATCTCATTTCCACCAAGACCTGCTGGTTGTGCGTCGTAAGACCTCAAACCAACTAAGACCTGACGGAAATGCATCGTGAGACCCTCATTCGTGACGAAACCTATTGGCATCGCGTCCCGAGACCCCACTCTTGGCATATGAATAAATAGATAGCTAAATGAATAAATGAATAAATAACTGTCTATTGGATGCAGGTAGCCATTCATCTGAAGACATACAGTTGAGGTATTATGAGGTATTGCAGGTACTGCAAAAGTTGAGGGCCATGTTAGTTGCTAGATAACAAATCATACAAGAGCTTAATCTTTGGGTGAGCTTACATTTCCTCACGATATATAAGCATATGGCTGAGGTCTATTTGGACAGCTAGGGTGGCAAATACACAGAGATATTCTCAGAGTTAACGGTATGTTTCATATGTTATGAGCTTGACTGAAGATGGAGTGATGAATAGTGACAGAGATACATGACTTGACATACCACATAGCCTTGCACCGGAAACTGACATGTACACGTTCACAGATATGCACTTGTTTATGGATTTTTTTTGTGAGTTGGTTCACTATGGTAGATACCGGACTGTCCTTATATCTGCCTGTACGAGCTGTGATCGGAACAAGTCGATTGTGGTGACGATTGGTGGTCCGTGGTGGGGGGGCTTGGGGGAAGAACGTTGTGAGGGGAATGTGCCGGCATTTTATTGCTAAACTGCCGTGTGAGCTGCCGGTTTTTCTCAGAGAAAGTGGCAGGATCACCAAGATAAAGGCCTCTTGGTTGGCGGTGCAAGATGGACCAAGGATGATTCTGCATAACCTTTTCTGTACTCTTTCTAGCTGATCCCTCTGTATAGCTATTAGTGAGGAGGACCAGACTGGGGAGGTGTAGGTCAATTTAGGTAGGATGAAGATGGTATAGACAGTCTTGCTCTTTGTGTGGGTAGGCTATTCCTATGCGGTGATATTGACAGTTCAGTGTATCTAATCTTTCTCGTGAATTTCACATCGAAGCCTCACACAAGACGCCCTTGAAATATTAACTCTCGTTCCTTGATCGTCCTTTCTCTTTGTATGGCTTCTGCATACAGAGTCTCTCTCCACTTTATCCATCCCATGAGGGTGTCTAAGGATCTTCCTTTTGAATCTATTCTGATATTCATTTACGTTATTCCTATTAATATTTGTCCATTCAGGGCTTATGGTTGTCTTACTAAATATTTACTCATCCTCTCCATTTGTCCGATCCATTGCTACAGACCCTGGGTAGCTCTCTCACTCAGGATGCGTTTACTGTCACTTCTCATTTACAGTATCATTCCTTACATGATTAGCCCACATTACATCGCATTTCATTTCAGACGAGTTCATTTATTCATTTTTTTGTGTGTTCTTGCTCCAGGAATCACATCCATCCAGCATTCTTGGGAACACTTTACATTCAGACATACCCTTCTTTTCTTTTACTTTCCCAGACACAGATCACGAATTGCACATGTTCCTTAATGCACCTTAGGCTCCAGTCTTCCAGCTTAATAACTCGCTTCATCCTTCACTGTTCCATCCTCTGCTACCCCAGCTTCCACTAACCTAAGACGCTCCATATCCTCTAGATCCTTCCAATTCAAAAGTACTCTCGAACCACACTGTCTCTTCCTCCTGTTGCACCATATTGCATTACTTTCTTCACCAGCCTCTTGAGTTTGAAGCCAGAGTTCTGTCATCTGCAAACAGCAATTAATTCATAACTTATTCCTACCCTTCTTTCTAGTTTAAGAATACCTCAGAACAAACCCCTTTCTCAAAGATCCTTGAACTTACCTCCCTCGCCACTCTGTTCATAACTTGAGTTAATAATCATCATAAAATCACATATCTTTGAAAAAGACTCACCTTCACTGGGTACAATGCACCCTCCTCCCTTCCTATCCGCACACGCGCCTTTGTCTCGATAAAATCTCCTCACTGCACTCGGTAATTTTCCGTTTATTCTGTATATTAGTAACATCTTCCAAATATCATCTCTTTCAACCCTATCATAAGGTTTCCCCAAATCCTTAAATGCAACAAACAATTCAGTCTTTCCCTAAGTATTTGGTACATTAATTCTTCATGGCAAACACCGAGTCCACACACTTTCTTTCCTCTCCTAAAGCCAAATTGCGCATTTTCAATCAAAGGTTCTGTGCATACCACCACCCTTTCAATCACCACTCGGCCATACCCTCCACAAGGTGTGATCAAAGACCTACAATTTTGTAGTTCAAGCATTTACTTTTGTACCCATGCCTTTATATAAGGGTGTTGTACATGCATTCTCCCCTATCCCTGCATGTCGTATGGGGCGACTAACAGGGGTGGAAACAGAGGGCTCGAATCTCTCCCCTCGTGTACTATCACTTTCCAAAAATGAGAACAGAAGAAAGTGCCAAGGCTCAGGTTGGGGAGATTGAATTTGCGAGCATATAACTAGGATGAGAAGAAGGGTATATACGTGCTATGTCTGATGGGACAAGCTTATGTACGTTGTAAATCTGGGCAAAACTAAGTTGAAACGGAAGCAGTAAAACCATTCAGGATTGTTCAAGTGGGTGTAAAGTCTCGGGGTAGTGAGAGAGAAAGAGATGAGGAATGGGTGGTAGGTCCTTCTGACGAAGAAGGAACTGTGAGTCATTGTTAAAAAAGAGAGTAAAGAAGTGAGTTCATGACTGATGTTGGTTAAAGCGAAAGAATACAACGATAACTGGGTGATTGTTGGTGTTCATGCGTCTGGTAATGAGAGGAATGAAGATAAGTAGTGATTCTAGTGAGAAGCTGAATAAGTGGTTGGACAATTTTGATGCAATGCATCGAAATTTGGAGCTAATGAGTGATGTTGGCAAATGAAATTATGATTTGGGATCGTGAGGTTCCCGCTGCAAATGAAATTAGGGGGAGAGCTTGTGTTTTTTGCTGAGTAACGGTGATTTGGAAAATATAGTTTGGAGGAAAATAAGTCCCCCGCGCCCACCCCTCTTGGTCTCCTTCTACGACACACAGAGAATACGTGAGCAGATGCTTTCTCTCCTATCCCCAAGATTTATATATATATATATATATATATATATATATATATATATATATATATATATATATATATATATATATATATATATATATATATATATATATATATATATATATATATATATATATATATGTAAAAAAATGAATGATTTAATGAATGAAAGCTTTAAGAGTGACGGAATCACTTGGACCCCGGCTAGAAAACTTCTAGCAATCTATATTCTGGTTTTTAACGTCCCCAAACGAATATGATAATCAAGGGCAGAGAGAAATCCTTTTTTACGTTGCAAAATCTTCTCTTCTGTGTTCTGAAGTGCTTCCAACATCCTGAAATCCTTGAAAGAATAACATCCTCCTGGAATCTTAGAATCCCTCCCTGATCTTTTCTTTTTGATTAATCGTCATCAACATCTTTCATCGTAAACACCGTTTTCTTTTTTTTTAACCTCTCGTGGCATCTCATGGCTTGGAGGTCTCCCTACCACTTCAAGCCTGTCTTTCTAAGGGTCGGAAAATCCCCTTCATATCACTTGATGATGTCCTGGACCCCATCTGATCCGTCATATGCGGTGATTTCTCCTTGATCTCCTCCAAATCTTCTTTTCCACTCCAGTGAGCGAATGTCAAGCGGTGCGAGACGTCTTGCCTTCATCGGGTCAGCCAAGCATCAGTTTCTTTGATATATTTCGCACTTACTGGTATGAGAGAGAGAGAGAGAGAGAGAGAGAGAGAGAGAGAGAGAGAGAGAGAGAGAGAGAGAGAGAGAGAGAGAGAGAGAGAGAGAGAGAGAGAGAGAGAGAGAGAGAGAGAGAGAGAGAGTACTCACGAGCACCTCTGACGAGATTTGCCACAGTGGCAAAGCTAGAGCATAGCACTCGCCACTTGACTTGTGGGTTGAATAACACTATTTCTCTTCACCGATTCCCTTCTCTCCAGTTGTATTGCTTTTTGTATGATTCTAATTGTTATTTTTTATCTATGGCGGCTACTAAACTGGCATACTTGTCAATTCGAGATTCATCAGATATTATCTTCAACCATAGCTACTCAACATATATTTCTTACTTATACAAGTACTGCATTTCGTACCACTTCCATAATCGTGATATATGGAATCTATATATGGTTCATGGCTGCTCCAGGTAACTTAAATCTGGGCAGTAGATATCAGCACGTATCTCTTACGTGTTTTGGACTCTGGCTCTAAGTAGACTGAGAACGTGTGTGGGAGTGAAAAGGTCAAGACTATTCTTAGCCGCAGACTAAAATGGCTTATCTGTGGAATAGGGAGAAGAGAGGCTATAACCCTTCATCTGGAGAAAGGAGCATTTTGTGTCATAAGTAACATGAGTACCGATGGTTGGCGAAAATGATTGCTCGATGAAGGCCCATGAGATTTTGTTTTTCTAGGTCATGTATACAAGATATTTTGGTCGGTTACTTTCGGGATATATTGTCAGACCTCATCCTAGAATAAGATATATGCTCTTATGGAAAGAAGAGCGATTGTCTGTATTACCCAAACAACGCTTTTTGTAGGTTTATTATGGACAGGAACATCTCCCTGGGAAAGGCAGTAGTCTTTTCCAAGAAAAACAAACTAGAATTGTTCGTCAGTCAATCCAGTTGTTACTACATAAGTGCCATGTTGAGCGTTTAGTTAAGGCAATCGAGGAAAGAGATTCGGTAAACATAAAAACATTTACAAGAACGTAATCTGATAAACCAGTGATACTGAGTGGCTATAAAGTAAAGAAATAAGATGTAAAAGCAAAAGAAATCACCAAGATTTCTGGTAGAGTAGTCATGATGGTGTAGCACTAAAGCAGACTGATTCATGATTTACTCCAAATTGATAGTCCACCAAACCACGACGGATTCAGCCCACAGCTCTGTGTGTGGAGAGAAAATTTCAACCATTCCCTTTGGCGTACGTTGATGTAAATAAACGACCTCGGCGCCAGGACAAAGAAAAAATAAAGGAATGTCATGGACTGGTTGCGGGATTCTAGGCAGTCAAAGAATGTTATAACGTTTCCTGAGTTACGACAGCATCAGGCGAAAAAGAGAAAAATTGTAGTCGTACAGTGACAAACCTTTAAGGTAGATGATATTAATAGCTTCCAGATTCAAGGTCTGTGTGGATTGGGACAGACATGTGGGTTTTGGAGGAGCACATTCTCTCCTTCGAAAAGAACTGTGGGTAAAAATACAGTTTAAGACTTGAAGGGAATTTGCTGAAATCATTTTTGTCTCCAGCAAAAATAATGTTTTTGGAAAGGTACTAACTACATGATGCTCACTAGAAGCGAGATAAGTATAAAGGCCATAAATTTCAGCTAAAAAACTGTATATAGACTCAAGTCTGTTAGGATGACAAGAGACTTAGGATGACTAATACTACCACAGCCTTATCCTTCCCTCTTGTTGAAAAGAGAGTCAGATGGAACGATTTAAAAATCTTTTAGCATATTTTGACGCCGTGCACTGGGGTCGTCAAAGTGATTTAGAAATCCGAAATGAGAGATGAGAAAAGGTGTGTTCAGACATAGAGCTCTCAAATAATGGGGGTTAGGGATCAGTGTATGTTATACGGTGGGATTAGATGTTAAGTCCAGCTCGGTAGCTTAGTTTTAATGACAGACAAAGAAAAGCCAGAAACCCTGATATGGAGGGCGTATGATATGATTATGGGCATCATTATTGTCGTTCTATGGGCAGGTGCTTTTTATAATCTAGTCCCCAGTGGAACATTCCTAAAAGAAGTATGGCTGTGTCTTTAAAAGGTAAGCTTATGGGAAAGGCCAGAACTGCTACAACCCAAACCTTCCTCTCATTGTTAGCAGAGTCAGGTGTGGTGTGTGTGTGTGTGTGTGTGTGTGTGTGTGTGTGTGTGTGTGTGTGTCTGTCTGTCTGTCTGTCTGTCTGACTGTCTGTCCGTCCGTGCCGCATAGATGTATCCATGTATATACATATCACAGACACACGTGTTACATGTATACAGATATGTATACATGTATCCACTTACTTATCACGTCACTTTAGTCTCTGCTTAACTTATATCTATTAATGAAACTATCTTTTTCTTAAAAGCTATCTGTCTATCTCTCATCTGAACTATCATTCTTTCTTCCTCTTGTCATTACTTCTTTGCCCAGGTATTCTGAGAGAAGAAAATATTGAGGAGAGGGAAAAAAGAGAAATATCAACGCTATCCCTCAACTTTCCGCGGCAATCTCATCAGTCAAGATTATCCCCAAAGACAAATAACGTGTAAGAAGGAGCGTCATATCATATGTGAATATTTTATGTCAGGGTGTGTTAATCATGATGGTCGGGGTTGGGTGGCTAGTGGTGGTGGAGAGGATACTGGTAGTGGTGGTGATGGTGGTGATGATACTGTTTGTTAGTTTGAGGGTGGTGGTGGTGGTGATGGTACTGGTGGCTGAAGTGATGCTGGTGATGTTGGTGGTGGTGTGATGATGGTGGTGAGAATGGCGATGATGATGATGCTGTCGGTTAACGTGAAGGTTGTGTTAGTGATAGTAGTGGTGGTGGCGATGGTGTCGGTGGTGGTGGTGGTGATGGTGTTGGTGTTGGTGGTGGTGGTGGTGTTGGTGTTGGTGGTGGTGAGGATATTGCTGTTTAACGTAAAGGTGGTGATGGTGATGGTGATGGCGTAAGTCCTCAGTAAGGAAGATATTGTAGATGGGGGCCGCTGTTGGTGAGGGGAAGGTCGTACTGGGTGTGAAAAATGATTGTGGTAGCGGTGGTGAATTCTGTTTGTTTGTTCGTATATATGTACTTGTGAGTGTTTGTGGCACTGTATAGTGGCATCATAAATGTGTGCGTGTGTATATCTGTGTAATGTGTGTATATATATATGTGCGTACATGTGTCTGATTGCTGTTTGTGTGTGTGTGTGTGTGTGTGTGTGTGTGTGTGTGTGTGTGTGTGTGTGTATGTGTGTGTGTGTGTGTGTATGTGCACGTAGTAAGACATTAATTGATGTACTTCGCCCTCCAGTACATTCTATGTAACAGATATACAAGTGTACAATGACACTTGCTTGATAAGATAAAAAGAATATTCCACGCAGATGTGTTCCAAAATTCCAGTGTACTCGCTTTGCGCAAATGCAAGATGGAAGCAATTGCTTTTGTAATGATGATTATCCAGGACAAACGAGTAATATTCGACATCCCAAAAATTATCAAGAAGAGGAAGGGATTGTGACGTAGGGACCCAGGCGAGGAACACATCTTCAGGTCTCGTACCTGGTCTTCTCATTGGGCTGCACATGAGAGATGTGTCTGTACTGCATATGTGTTCCCTGGCTCGTAAGTCATCTTCAAGCAGCAATAACTCACGCCTGGGGAGCTTCCGCTTTGCCCCTGCCAGCTTATGAGGGAGTTGTGTAAAGTACAGTTTATGTGTGTGTGTGTATGCCTGACGCTGTTGTACTGAGGACTGTCTGCTTGTTCGCTGCTCGCTTCCCATCATATATATATATATATATATATATATATATATATATATATATATATATATATATATATATATATATATATATATATATATATATATATATATATATATATATATATATATATATTGGAAAGGATCACAAATTTGCGCGATCAAGTATATTCCTAAGTCCACGACGAAACTAACACGATAAGTTCCCAAGTGCATTTTCGTGTAACAATCACATCACCAGGGAGACACAAGAGAGAAATATAACAGTCAGTTGATATACAACGAAGAGACGTAGCTAGGACGTCATTTGGTAAACATGTGATTGTCCAAGACAGACAACGAGCGTATCATAACCTTATCAGTTTACAAATTTTATCAACAATAAAGTTATCTAATTTGCATAGACCATCACATATATTAAGATTATAATTTTTTGTGTATTTGATAAGAGAAAATTCAGTGATATTTCTCGTGGTAATAGAGTTAGAGTTAATAACTGAGATGACATTACTCAGTCAATACAATGATCATAGTTTTTAACGTGATTAAACAAGGCATTTTATTCTTGTCCAGTTCTTATACTATAGTTATGTTGCTTAAGTCTAACAGAAAGATCCTTACCAGTCTGCCCAACATAAAACTTATCACAATTTCTACATGGCATCAGAAAATTCTCCTGGGTGCATCTATAAAGTGCCATGTAGAAATTGTGATAAGTTTTATGTTGGGCAAACTGGCAAGGATCTTTCTGTTACACTTATAAAACCATGATCTCTTAGCTACACGTCGTTGCCACCATTAAACACAGAAACACACACACACACACACACAACTTCACATGTCTTCAACAACAAGGGTCTTAAAGAGGAGTTGAGTGTTTTGTGATTTTTCGGCAGAATCGACGAGGGGCCAATTGCGGAACGAGACATGGGTGTTTCACTACCGGGTGTCTGATAATCGCAGATTAGAAGGACGCTTTCCGCCGGGGTGAATGGAGTGAAGAATGGACTAATGAGGTTTTTGTTGTTAAGGTGACGCCTTAACCTCTCCAAAGAAGTTAGAACTGTGTACTGTACAGGTCGGAGAAGCATAGTATTTCGCGGGTTATTGAACCTCTTGAATGATTTCTGTGATATAGATCTCTTAAATAAAGGACTTGACAGAAAGAGAGAGATACTGATAGCCTTTTCTTTTTCAATCTTTTAAGGGACCCATGCGTGACAGGCGGGAGCGCTACTGCGAGGCTATGATCGCCCCTAATAGGTACTGTACAATGCTTTTACAACGTCGTTTGAACACCAGTTCACGTACACACACTCGCTTACGTTCAGTCATGCATCCAGACCTTGATAATCCCCTCGAACACATCAATAAATATCAATCACTCGTGTCAAATACTAATGTATTTGACAATTCTTCATCAGTAAGAACAACTGAATATTGTTTCAATAGAAGATTCACCAGTACCGATTTAAATAATCTGCATCCATTAGGCCAATGTAACAATTCCTGTTAGGGTTTTAATGAACAAAGAAACTGTTTTATCTTAATGTATCCGAGATCGATTTTTGCCAACTCCCTGATTCTTTTCTCAGTTCAACTTTCTAAATTTTTCTATTTCCTCCGGAATATTCTTGAATACGACAACTTACACACGAAACAAAAAACAAAACAAAAAAAGAATTCTAAAAATAGACCTACATGGTTCTCGTCCACATTGAGTAAATTCCTTCAATAAAAGGATACCTGCAAGAAACATCATATAAATCTGGTATTGTAACAAACCACAGAATCTTTTCCTGGTCCTGTGTGGTGGTCAAGTTATTTTTCTTCTTCTCCTCCAGTGTTTTAACGTACAACTTAAGAGACAAAATATATTGGGAACTCTCCTACGACTTGCTTCACAAATACGATGCCTTTCTTTTTTTTTCTTTTTTCTTTCCCTAAACCGATATATTGCATGACAAAACACAAATATTTTTGGCCCACTACGTGTCGGCCAACTGGTTCAAAACATTTTGATGGTGTGTGTTGTGCTCTCCTCGGAAAAGAGAAGAAAAAAAAAGAAGGTATTTCACGAATCTTCTCATCCGCCATTTCCCGCATTTGCGAGGTAGCGTTCAGAACAGAGGGATTATCCTCACTTGGCCCGATCTCCGTTCCTATTTTTAGAAAAGTAAAAGACTGGAGGGGAGGATTTTCAGCCCCCAGCTCCCTCCCCGTTTAGTCGCCTTCTACGACACGCAGCGAATACGTGGGAAGTATTCTTTCTCTCCTATACCCAGGGATAATATATATATATATATATATATATATATATATATTATACATGTATATACATACACGTCCACATATGCACATATACATTCCTATACATCTCAACGTATACATATATATACACACACAGACATATACATATATACATATGTACATAATTCATACTGTCTGCCCTTATTCATTCCCGTCGCCACCCCGCCACACATGAAATAGCAGCCCCCTCCCCCCGCATATGCACGAGGTAGCGCTAGGAAAAGACAACAAAGGCCCCATTTGTTCACACTCAGTCTCTAGATGTCATGTATAATGCACCGAAACCACAGCTCCCTTTCCACATCCAGGCCCTACATAATTTTCCATGGTTTACCCCAGACGCTTCACATGCCCTGGTTCAATCCATTGACAGCACGTCTAGCCCGGTTTACCACATCGTTCCAATTCACTCTATTCCTTGCACGCCTTTCACCCTCCGGCATGTTCAGGCCCCGATGACTCAAAATCTTTTTCACTCCATCTTTCCATCTATTAGTATTTATCTCTTCTTTAACTTTCTCAGGTCATACCTTCATCATCTCTTCTTTCCATTGGACTGCTACTTCTATCTTTGTAGTTTTTTAGTCTCCCTCTCATCCTATATCCGACTCATTCACCGAAATTTGTGCATGTTTTGTCATTACGGGTCCTCTCCTACCTTGCTACACTCTTTCCCCTTCTCCCTAGATTTCCAATAACACCCTACTTTTCTCTTTCTCTCACTTTTCCTTCTCTTCTCTTACCTGTCTCCTACCCTTCTCTTTCCTTCGTCTGTTTTCTACTCATCCATTCCTCTCTTCCTTCTTTTTCTTCCACTCCTCTCACCTGCTTATTTCCATTCTCTTACCTGCACTCCCCTTACCAGCTTCCATCCCTCTTCCCTGCTCCCTTTCCTCCACTTACCTCCACTCCTCTCACCTGCCTCCCTACCCTCCTTCCTTCCTCCAAACTCACTCCTCCCCTTGCCTCGACCACCTCTCCACACCTGCCTGATGGACGGGGAACCATTCCTGTGTCTGTACAATCAGGCTCCAGCTGACTGACTGTCCGGCAGCCGGTAGCGTGGAGACCTGATGAACGGGGAGTTGGCGTCGGCGCCTGGACTTAAATGGCCCATTATGGCGAGTTATTGGCTGGTAATGTGATCCTGTATACTGGCCGTCTGGTTGCCGGATAGTCTTTACATTTTTTCCTTTCTCTCTTTTCTTTTGATTTGCATGTCGTTCAGTAGAGCTCTTCATATTTCTATCTGTCCGTCTCCCTTTTATCTCTATCGACTGGTACGTAATCGATTTGCTAGATGCCCCTCACGGCGAGGGGGTGACCTTGCTCCCAACTCCAGGGCTGGTGCAACATTCCACACGGTCTTTGGTCCGTGATGGGTGACTTTGTCCTGGGTATAACTCCCAGATTTGGACAGCGGGCGAAGAAACAATGACGTAGAGCAGCAATATTTCGAACGTCTGGCTTACTTTAAGCCGCTGACGTGCGGCAGGTCATCTCATCGCGACATAAGACCGACTGATGCCTTGTGTGTATTAGTGAAGTTAGGTGAAACTAAATGAAAAGTGAAAAATAAAGTCGCTAATGCCAGGGAACGTATATGGGACGAGAAGTTTGACAGAGTACATTACTGGGTATGTACATGATTGTTATCTACGACGTTATATACGAGTATGGTTCCTTTTGATTTAAACATGTTTGCTATTTCCAGTGTTAGCGAGGTAGCGCCAGGAACGAATGAAGAAATGGCCTCATTCACGAATATCCACTCCATACTTGTCATATATATTGTACAGATATCAAGTCTCCCAATCCACACCCAAGCCTCACAGACGTCTCCGTGGTTTCCTTCGACCGCTTCATATGCCCTGGATCAACAAGCTGACAGCACGTTGCCCCCTGTAAATCATAATGTACGTTTCATTGCGCTATATTTACGGTTCATAAATCTCCGTGTTTGACACTCGGGTTTCGTTAAAACGTTAGCTACTGGTTAATGCGTGCTAGATGGGAAATGGTCAGCGATAACCTGTTGGTTGTATAAACAAGACGAAGAGTAATCGATTAACTGTAATCGAATAATCACTTCCCTACTGTGGGCCTCGTGGCCGAATGATTAACGTACCCAGCTTTCACGCTAATGGCAGCGGTTCGAATCCGTGCTGTTTGAGAATATTGTATGTTTGTGGAAATGAACGTTTCAGTGCATTATATTTGCTCCATATATATATATATATATATATATATATATATATATATATATATATATATGTTGGAAAGGATCACAATTTTGCGCGCGGTCAAGTATATTCCTAAGAGTCCATGGGGAAAATAAAACACGATAAGTCCCCAGGTGCACTTTCGTGTAATAATCACATCATCAGGGGAGACACAAGAGAGAAATATAAGTCAGTTGATATACAACGAAGAGACGAAGCTAGGACGCCATTTGGTAAACATGCGATTGTCCAAGGCAGACAACGAGCGTTCATAAACTTATCATTTTACAAATTTTATCAACAATAAAGTCATCTAATTTGTATAGACCATCACTAAAATCAAGATTATAATTCTTTGTGTATTAGATAATATAAGATTCAATTACATTTCTCGTGGTAATAGAGTTAGAGTTAATCACTGAGATGGCATTACTCCAGTCAATCTATAAAGTGCCATGTAGAAATTGTAGTAAGTTTTATGTAGGGCAGACTGGTAAGGATCTTTCTGTTAGACTTAAGCAACATGAATATAGTATGAGAACGGGACAAGAATCAAATGCCTTGTTTAATCACGTTAAAAACTATGATCATTGTACTGACTGGAGTAATGCCATCTCAGTGATGGCAACCGCTTCTCCACGGAGGCCCATAACTATCATTCTCTCCTTTACTCTCTCTCTCTCTCTCTCTCTCTCTCTCTCTCTCTCTCTCTCTCTCTCTCTCTCTCTCTCTCTCTCTCTCTCTCTCTCTCTCTCTCTCTCTCTCTCTCTCTCTCCTAGGAAGGGGGATGTGGGGACTTTCAAACCCAGAACCTGATCCCAACACATCCGTATACAGTTTTACAGACACCTGGTCAACTTTCCACGAGTATTTCCAAAGTTCTCTGGACCAAGTCCCTCGAAGTAATCTTAAGAAGCAACGGTGACTCCGTTTGGTGGAAAACTATAAAAAAAGAAAAAAGACTTAAGGTCCAGGTACATATATATGTATGTATGCAAACGTGTGTGCATGTGCCTTTTTATCTATAAGTCTGTCTAACCAAGCATCTCTCTCTCTCTCTCTCTCTCTCTCTCTCTCTCTCTCTCTCTCTCTCTCTCTCTCTCTCTCTCTCTCTCTCTCTCTCTCTCTCTCTCTCTCTCTCTCTCTCTCTCTCTCTCTCTCTCTCTCTCAGTGAAGGTGGTGGATGAAAACGCAGAGATGGCCAGGTAGTGTTCACTGCTTTAACGTTGCTTCCTACAGGGTTTTCTTCGGAGAGCTAGCTACAGTTGGCTTCTACTTGACCTTACGTACGCCACAGGTAGATCATCTCTTTGGCTGTCTCCAAACTCTTCCCTCCAGCGTAAAGCGTGATTTCATTACAATATCTAAGGATTTTCTTTCTCTGGTAATCTAATTTGATGATGGCATTAGTGAAGCGATTTTCGAAATGTGAAAAGATGGGACAATCAGACACCATGACACGAAGTAAGACGAGTAATTTGAAAGGAATAATGTAAAGTAGTTTTGTAGCATATGAATGATGGATGAATAGGACTAGACAGTAAAGAAACAGCGCAGTGGATGAAGATCCAGAAATTAGGGGGTTTCACGAGTGCGAAAGTCCCTCCTCTTACAGGAGAAATATCTGGTTACAAAAAAAAAAAGACTGGTATTCATGAAAATCACTTCATACAGAAAATAAGGCAAAACTAATAATAATATCTCCTCAGATCCTCCGAAAAAAAAAACTTTTCTCTTTTTTTGTACAAGCTATTAGGAAAATACGCTTTCCAAACTCGACATATATATATATATATATATATAATTTTTAGTGATGATTAGATGCAACAGCTGAGCGTTCCGCGAATAGTGCTTTTGCGTAATGAACCTTTGTAAATGAAGTTTTTCCATTTCTTTCGTGAGTGAGTGAATCTGCAAAAAAAAAAAAAAAAGCACGCTCTGAAATATAAATGACTAGGGAAATCACAGGAATTACTGAATTCATTAGGAAATGCGAGATTTAACTCCTTAATCTAGTAATAATCTAGGCATGCATTCGAAAATATTTTCCAGACATAAAACGGTAATTAAATACCCAGTTTATAAAAAGGGGAAAATTGTTAAAATGTTATTTCCTACGTGAAAAATATATCATTTATTATAAATGGAATGGCAAGAGTCAAGCTTTCAAAATATATATATATATATATATATATATATATATATATATATATATATATATATATATATATATATATATATATATTCCTATGAGTCCACGGAGAAAATGAAACACGAAAAGTTCCCAAGTGCATTTTCGTGTAATAATCACATCATCAGGGGAGACACAAGAGAGAAATATAACAGTCAGTTGATATACATCGAAGAGACGAAGCTAGGACGCCATTTGGTAAACTTGTGATTATCCATTTTCCCCGTGGACTCATAGGAACATATATATATATATATATATATATATATGCTTCCACTCCTATGTGTAAATGTGCATACATACAACCGTAACCGAAGCTAGGTATGTACTTATCGTAGAACCCCGAGAGGAGGATTAACCCCTAGGATTGGCTTTTGGTCGAGTGTCTCTCCTAGGATTCAAAACCACGTAGGTCCGACCACGTCAGCACGTACCGACTCATGGTTAGTAACGCTAACCGCCTCACCATGGATGCCCAAATGTGTGTGTGTATGTGTGTGTTTGTGTGTGTGTGTGTGTGTGTGTGTGTGTGTGTGTGTGTGTGTGTGTGTGTGTGTGTGTGTGTGTGTGTGTGTGTGTGTGTTAGTGTGTGTGTGTGTGTATGTGTGTGTGTTTTGCATGCGTGCAGACGGTACATAAAATATTGAAAAGGGTATCGAATGGAAAGCAAAAACAACGCAAGGAAATTACCAGGCTATTCATTCGGCTCGTAGTTTATACAAGGGAACTAATTGCCCCCTAATTAATTCCAGCATGAGAGGACTGTTGTCGTAACTAAGGTCACCCAGCCAATTAGTTGGAGAACAAGATTAGAGGCAAAATCTTGACAGTTACACATGGCATAATCCCAAGTGGGTAACATGTATCCAATTAATTAAAGTCAGGATACATCAGGGCTACAAGCCCAAAGGATTGGGCTGGAAGGGGACGCTTGTTTGTACTGGTCAAGTGGAGGAAATGTAACGTCATGTTGGTGTCTCATTACCTGAGGGTGTGTGTGTGTGTGTGTGTGTGTGTGTGTGTGTGTGTGTGTGTATGTGTGTGTGTGATTACTATTTGAGTGTTATGGGGAGAGTTTGTCATTCGTCTCTTAACCTTGTGCATATGTGCATTTTTTTACTCCTATGTGTGTATGCACACACACACCCACACCCACACACACACACACACACACACACACACCAATCTCACCTAAGCACGCATCAATCGACCACACCCAAAGGGAGGATGATTACATGGGACGGGTGTAGGATAACCTCTACACCCAGGATTCGAACCCATGCTGGTCCGACTCTGAGCTGGCCCATGATGACTCATAGTCAGCAACGAAAACCATTTAGCTCATTTTCACTATGAAAACTTCACTTGCTTTCAAAGATCCCCCCCTCCACTCTCAACCATCCACCCTACCCCCATCCAACTGCGTCCCACTAGTGTGGGAGTTTTGCTGCCTTCCACTGTAAAGACACTTTTCATTCTGCCTGTTCAGCATGTAGCTAATCTTTATGTCATCTCTGAATCTCATCCCAACGAGTCCGTTACCCTGGTTTGTGGCTCTTTAACTTATAGTTTATCCCTAACGAATCTGTGGACACAGATTGGATTAAAACGTGTCTTGTTCAAAATGTTCATTTCAAAGGTTCTCTTCTTCGTTCTCTTATCGAGTAATATTCAGTTCTTGTTCTCTTATAATTTTTAAATGCTTTTTGGCCCTAATTTCACCTTTCTCTCCTCCATAGCACATCCCCAAGCTCTTCCACTTTCAGCCCTCATCAGTTGAGCCACATGACTATCTTTTTTGTAACCATTCTTCTGGATATGCAGCCAAAGTAAACATATCCCAGTACTCCCCTGTACAAATCGCAGGACCTCTAATGATATAGCTATACGATTCTATGTTCTCAAAGAAATCTTTCCCTCTTGTGCAGTCTCCACGATCGTATCTCTATTATGAATTCGGCTTCCCTTCTGTTCATTCTTTTTTTCTAATATCCTCATTCGCCATTTGATCAAACTCAAGCGTTGCATGATCATTTTTTTCAATCTGTGTATCCTATCTGATATTCTCCCTCTCTCTGCTAACGTGTGTAAAAATATAAAGTGTGTCAATCCCTCTGAACTAAGTGTAGTCATTGATATGCTCTCCGTGTTTTTGTGTAAGGGTGGGTACGTTTGTCTGTAACTGTAATGATGATAATGCCATTTGAGTTTAACGTAGTCAAAGGCTGAAATCGTAAAACGAGAGAAAACAAAAACCACTGCAATAAACAGTGAGGAGAGAGAGAGAGAGAGAGAGAGAGAGAGAGAGAGAGAGAGAGAGAGAGAGAGAGAGAGAGAGAGAGAGAGAGAGAGAGAGAGAGAGAGAGTTAGCGGAGATCCTTTAAACAAATACCGAAGTGAAAGTCATATGGTCTTTGATTGTATGTTTACGGTGATTAGGATTGGATTGCTCTTATAGTGGTCTATACAAGCTAATATGGATTCACTGCGGTTGGTATAATGAAATGCAGTTCATCGACAATGTAACACAAGTGGCATGAGGACAAGGTGGGAAATATCCTGCAGCTGCTTGATCTCTAAGTGGTGGATGGGATAAAGATGCTGACGTGAGGTAGTCAGAGGTTCATATTATCGAGTGCTTCTCATTAGACAGGTTAAGAAGTACCTTCTTTTCGCCTTTTTTATTCGAGTAATTCCTTGTCGTGCACATATGATGAAGGGGGGAGGCAGAGGTGACTTTGAAACGAATGAGAGTTGTGTAGTTATTCTTGAACACAGGCAGGGAGTCCGAATGTCCCGAGACGACAAAACACTTGAGAGACGATAGCCCAAAGTGACATGGAAAAGCTTGATGGACTGCATCGTCTGGATTGGGATGCGTCTCTGAAATACAATAGGGGATAGGATACCACTAGAAGGGAATGATGCTCAGCTTGACCAGGTTCTTGATTTTGTTGGTGGCGACGTGGTTGGCAGAGTTAAAGTTGTATTGAGTCTTATGAAATTATTCTGGTGGGCGACATACACACACACACACACACACACACACACACACACACACACACACACACACACATCACTTATAAGGATAAGTAAGCAAGAGAGTCCCTTCTCTGTTAGACGCCACCATCGAAGGATTGGAAAATCGAGATGGCTCCTTGGAAGCGTGTAGAATGCCGATGATCACTGAGAAAAAGTATAAAAGCCATGGAATTGGGCTCCATCGTAGCCCAGTGTTGAATACCTTGCTAATGACTATGTTGTAGTTCATTAGGCAGAAAGCTTTGAGGAACTCAGCGATAGGCAGAGTCTCAGAAGTCCTGCATTTTCTTTACGTTGCTGTCGATAAAATCAAGGATGCTGACGAGGCTCTGAGTACTAGAGGGATTATTTACAATACGTATCTCCCGAGATCCTTCATAGCTCGCACTGTCTGTGTCAACTTAAATGTAAAGCTTTCACAAAGCAGGACAGGGACTGGGATGATTACAAAGGGTCACAAACTCATCTAAAGGATTTAGCCTTGTTGATATCGGTAGTGGGGAAGGACTAATGAAGCTTTCCCAATCAGCGTGACGTTGCTAATTGCTGGAGATAAGTATTCATGATGAATCAGGACTGGCTTGCTCGGGGTTTCATTGAGTAGTTAACGAGTGTAGTGAAGCGCTTTGACTTGTGGCTGTGTAAGAGTTTGGTGACTTTTAATTCTTTGCACTCGAGCTTGGTTATGGAGGGGCTGGGAGGTTAGCTGGGAAGCAGGTGTTTGTTAAGATGAAGGTTTTGGCGAACTGATTGTTGGTATGCTAAGCCTCTTCATCGCTGGAAGGTGATAAGTACGAAGAAATGATATCTGTTGTCACTCAGTTTGCTGTTTCCTACACTACTGTCTGATGTTGGTCCGGTTCCAGTGCTGCAACTCGTCAGGGTATTATATCATATTCGCTCGCATATTTCTGGAATGACTTCGTTATACAGGGCCTTTGAGAGACAGATGCTGTTGTGAAGGAAGGCCACGTATCACTACTACTTTCTTATTCACCTCAATATACGTCTTTTCTAAATTCATAAATACTGAAGGCACCGTCATTTCTCTAAGACTTTTTCCACTATCTTAGTGCAATCTCTGATCTCCAGCTTCTCATACTTTCCTAATCCCACCTCGTTCCTCACCAACATGAGAATTACTAATGTTTTAACGTGATTTGTCGTTATTTTGCCGTACGCCTTGCACACTATGCAATGAAGTCTTATTACTCTATAGTTCTTACAGTTAAAGTTCCCACCCATCCCCTTATACAGTTCAACAATAACTGCCTTTTTCCAAATACTAGGTACTTGAGAACTTTTCATTCCTTCAGACACACTTTCCATATCCAAATCTACTGCAGTTTCTCCTTTCGTCTTCTCAGTATTGCCCACCACTCCATCTATACCTCTAGGTTTTCAAATCCACAAGTGCTTTCCTTGGTCTTCTTACAATCTTATTTGTAATACCTTCGTCTCCCACGCACCCTACTCTTATCTCTAATATCACTGGAGCAATGGAAATGTCTCTTTCTTCACCATATGTTATCAGGTCTTCGAAACCAATCCTCCGTTTCCCAGGAAGTTCACCTGTGACCTACATTCTCCCATACTGGTCAGACATACTTTCCGTCTTTACATGGAACTTTCTCTTCTACCGTTATCTACCTCTTTCCTGAATAGTATGTTATTCTAATGTATAATCATATATTGATCGTTCTTTTCTTTTTTGATTCATAAGCTCCTGCCACGGGGCCTACAACTCCAGTCTTTAATTTATCTACATATCTCTTTACAGACACGATGAAGTTTTACTCTTTGCTATTTTTTCTGTGTGTGTGTGCGTGTGTGTGTGTGTGTGTGTGTGTGTGTGTGTGTGTGTGTGTGTGTGGAGAACTTTATCAAAAGTCTTTGGAAACTGAGAATATGTGGCAGTCGACGCCTTTTTCTTTATCTTAGTCATCAAATATTTGGATGAAAAATTACTGTACAATATGCCAAAAAAGAATCGTAAATCAGGCTTACAAATAGTTATCAACTTTCAGAGAGGCTTTTAATTCACTCTAGTAAATTAGTCTTCATAATTCTAACAAGGACCAGCACACTAAGGCTAACTTGACAGTAATATTTCCATAAATCCTGAAGCTATTTTTTAGGTATTGTACAGCCATCATTTGCCAGTGTCTAGGCTTCAGTCGTTCCCCTTTGACAGTGATTCATTGAACAGTTAACAACGCCTGAAAATCCATCTCTCAACCTTTTCTTTTTCTATCTTTGAGGACCTGGTGACTGATAATCTAGATCTTCCATTTTATTCGGATCTAACTTTTATAGTGTTTTGTGGGATCGGCTGAACCTTAATCCGGTATTTCGTAGTGCTTAATCTTCCTCCCCTGTGCATGAAGTATTAGGTTTAGGAGTGTTGTATGTATAATGAGTCTCCTAATGTACACTCTGAAAAGATGGCTAAATACTCTAATTTTTTGACTTTCCAATGGATAATATGGCTAGTGTCTACATTGTATTATATCTTTTATTATGCTTTGTCGCTGTCTCCCGCGTTAGCGAGGTAGCGCAAGGAAACAGACGAAAGAATGACCAAACCCACCCACATACACATGTATATATACATACACGTCCACACACGCACATATACATACCTAGACATTTCAACGTATACATATATATACATACACACACATGCACATATATACACATGTACATAATTCAAACTTGCTGCATCTATTCATTCCTGTCGACACCCCGCCACACGTGAAAGGACAACCCCTCCCCCCCACTTGCGCGCTAGGTAGCGCTAGGAAAAGACAACAGAGGCTACATTCGCTCACACTCAGTCTCTAGCTGTCATGTATAATGCACTGAAACCACAGCTCCCTTTCCACATCCAGGCCCCACAAAACTTTCCATGGTTTACCCCAGACGCTTCACATGCCCTGGTTCAATCCATTGACAGCACGTCGACCCAGGTATACCACATCGTTCTAATTCACTTTATTCCTTGCACTCCTTTCACCCTCCTGCATGTTCAAGCCTCCATCAATCAAAATCTTTTTCATTCCATCTTTCCACCTCCAATTTGGTCTCCCACTTCTCGTTCCCTCCACCTCTGACACATATATCCTCTTTGTCAATCTTTCCTCACGCATTCTCTCCATGTGACCAAACCATTTCAAAACACCCTCCTCTGCTCTCTCAACCACACTCTTTTTATTACCATACATCTCTCTTACCCTTTCACTACTTACTCGATCAAATCACCTTACACCGCATACTGTCCTCAGTCATCTCATTTCCAACACATCCACCCTCCTCCGCACAACTCTATCTATAGTACACGCCTCGCAACCATATAACATTGTTGGTACCACTATTCCTTCAAGCATACCCATTTTTGCTTTCCGAGATGATGTTCTCGACTTCCACATATTTTTCAACTCTCCCAGAACTTTCGCCTCCTCCCCCACCCTGTGACTCACTTCTGTTTCCATGGATCCATCCACTGCCAAATCCACTCCCAGATATCTAAAACACTTCACTTCCCGCAGCTTTTCTCCATTCAACCTTACCTCCCAATTGACTTGTCCCTCAACCCTACTGTACCTGATAACCTTGCTCTTATTCACATTTACTC
>NC_092231.1:39631285-39676285 GCF_036320965.1 Panulirus ornatus | reverse complement strand
GAGAGAGAGAGAGAGAGAGAGAGAGAGAGAGAGAGAGAGAGAGAGAGAGAGAGAGAGAGAGAGAGAGAGAGAGAGAGAGAGAGAGAGAGAGAGAGAGAGAGATCCTCTGTCCAAAACATAACACTTTCGAACTCCAGTCTCACAACAATACAACAACTCTCCGGACCTTCCTGTACCAACACAACAACAACAGAACACAGCGTACCCTGACCTGAAAAATGCCCCCTTCCCTCCCTACCCACCAACCTCCAGTACCTACCTGCTGCCTATTGTTGATCTCCCTCACCTCCACCTCCGTCCTCACCAGGGCTGCTCTTTCCTCCGTCAGCTCCCTCTATGTTGACCATTTCTCTGCCTTTCTTCTCCCGTCAGTTCACCTTTTGCACTCCCCTCCACTTTTGTTCTCCCGCGTCTCTCATCCAACGTTTTTTTTTTTTATATTTTCTCTCAATTTTTCCCTTCTGCCTCCTTCCTCTCTCCTGTTTCATTTAGGAACAGGATCTTTACTTCCTCCCACAGATACCTACAATTTCCACCTCTTCTCATATCGCTTGCATGTATACACCTCTTGTTTCATTGTCGTGATTCCATCATCCCTTTATCCCTAACCATCTCCTGTCCCTTCTTATCCTAAATGTCGCTCTCATTTCCTTCTTCCCACTCCACTATTGCCTCTAGCGCTCCCATACCACACTGAAACCACTGCCAAGGAGCGTGTCTCCGGCATTGTGTAGAGGCAGTCACACGAGTAATTCGTGTAGGTAATTCCCTATCCAGTAGACACCTGAGCCATGCCGCAGCGGCAAGGTCTACGTCCCCCGCTCCCTTCTCTCTCTCTCTCTCTCTCTCTCTCTCTCTCTCTCTCTCTCTCTCTCTCTCTCTCTCTCTCTCTCTCTCTCTCTCTCTCTCTCTCTCTCTCTCTCTCTCTCTCTCTCTCTCTCTCTCTCTCTCTCTCTCTCTCTCTCTCTCTGGACGGGTGAGAGAGGGTTGTGAGCAGCTGGATGAAGGATTTAAGATGCTAGGGAAAGAATAGAGGTGCTTTGGTGTTGTTTGCAAGGAAGGAGTGCACTGATTGCGTAATGGCCAAGAGAAAGCGGCAGTCGGGCAAGAGGCAGGTACAGGAGCTGAAAAAGAAGGCAAGTGAAAACCAGGGTGTGCGAGTGTCTGCAAATTTCAGAAAACAAACGGGGAAATTTTAACAGGAAGTGAGTATATCAAATGATCACTGGATCTGTTTGATGACATGATGGTAGAGGTCGAATGTTTTGGACGTTGATGTATGCGAAGTATAGGAAGTTTGGTGAATATAAGAGATGTGATGAAAACATTACTCAAGATAAAGTGCGGCAAAGCGACTGGAGTGGATGGTATTGCAGTTACTTTCTATAGAAAGAGATTAATTGCGTTTGACTGGTTAGTTGGGATTCTTAAAGTATGTGTGGCTTAAGGAGAAGTGTTTGAGGATTTGCGGAATGCTTGCACAGTATTGTGCCGTTGTCTAAAGAGAAGGGAGACAAAAGTAAATGCTCAAACTGCCGAGGTATGAATATGATGATCGTGGCTGGTAAGGCATATGGGAGAGCTTTGATTGAGAGGATGGAGGAATGCGCAGAGCTTCAGACTGGGGATGAACAACGTGGCTTTAGAAGCGGTCGAATATGTGCGGATTACGTTTTTGCCTTGAAGGATGTATATGAGAAATACTTAGAGAAACAGAAGGAAGTATATATGGCGTTTAAGGATCTGTAGGAAGCGGATGAAAGCGTTGCTATAGATTCTTTATGGAAAGGGTTAGGAACATATTGTGTGGTAGATAAGCTGCTAGGGGCAACGAAGAGGTTTTATCATGGGAGTAAGGCATATGTGCAGAGAGGAAGAAAAGAGGATGAGCGGTTCCACGTGAGGCTGGTTCTGCGTCAGGGGCATGATGTCAATATGACTGTTTGACTTGTTAATAGATTTAGGGGTGAGGTAGGTAAATTCAAGGCATGTAGTGTTTGTGGGTAGAGTGGCTTGAGAGGTGAGTTAGTTGTTTACTAATGACATGTTGTTGATGATACGATCGTCTGAGAGACAGCAAACGCTGGTGTCGAAGGTTGGTAGTGTGTGAAAGGAGAAAGTTGAGACAAAATATGAATAAAAGTAAGGTTATTAGGTTTAGCAGTGAGGAGTGAAGAGAAAAGTTATTTGTGGTGTGAGTTAGAGTGAAGAGAACTTGGAAGAAGTGGAATGTATTAAATACCTGGGTGAGGATGTGGCTGCTAATGGCAAAGTGGAAGTTGCAATGAACCATAGGGTGGGTGAGGAACGAAAGTCCTGGACACACTGAGCAATGTGTGGAAAGAGAAGTCATTGTCTTTAAGGGCAAGACTGGCATAGTTGATGGATTAATAGTCCCCTCAGTGCTGTATAAAT
This sequence comes from Panulirus ornatus, assembly GCF_036320965.1. Taxonomy (NCBI): domain Eukaryota; kingdom Metazoa; phylum Arthropoda; class Malacostraca; order Decapoda; family Palinuridae; genus Panulirus; species Panulirus ornatus. The sequence goes on along the minus strand of NC_092231.1, from coordinate 39,673,870 downwards.
GCGAGGCGTGGGCCCTATGCAAAAATGCAAGGAAGAGGGTGGATGTGTTAGAACCGAAATGTTTGTAGACAGTATGTGGTGCTAGGATGGTCGATCGCATAACAGATGTTAGACAAAGTAAGAGCTGAGACGATAATATATGCTGATATGGTTTGGACATATGGAAAAGATAAATGAAGGAAGGATGACTGAGAGGGTATGCATGTCAGTTGTGCCGGGGACAAGGAAGAGAGGAAAAGTAGATGGAAGTAGAAGGGTGAAATGAGAGGTGCTTTCAAGATTGAACATGCAGGAGGGTGTGAGGCGTGTGAGGGATAGAGCGAACTGAAGAAAAGTCCTATGCAGTGAACGATGTGCTGTCAAGGGTTGAACTGGTGCATATAAAGCGGTCGGAATATCACAGTAAAGTATGTTGGGCCTGGCTGTGGATAGGGTTTCTGGTTGCAGTGCTGCACACACGACAGGTACCGTATGGATGTGAACGAATGACATTTCTTCGTCTGTTCGTAGCGCTACTTCGCTAAAACGGTATATAGCAAACATATATGAAAAAAAAATATGGTGTAGAGGGGACAACGACCTGTCGATGGAATGGCCCAAAGCATATGAAGCAGTCAGGGGTAAACCACGGAAAGGTCTGTGGAGCTTGGTTTCACACAGAGGGCTGTGGCTTCAGTACATTACACATGACAGCTTAAAAATTGACATCAGTAAATGAAGTCTTTTATTTGCCTGTTCCTGGCGCTACCTCGCTAACATGGGAAACGGCAAATGAGTATAAAGGAAGGAAATAGAGTACACATGAACAAGGGCGAAGTCCGCTCGGAGTAAATCAAGCGTGATCAACGCCGTAGGCCAATAACAGCGAATGTAATCTCTCTGTAAAAATTGACAATCTGGGATTTGAGAGTGCGTTTGACCTAACTAGATATTTGGAAGGGGAAGGATTAGCCCATTGATGAAACCGATGGCCAAGTGTTGGACGGAAAATAGTATATTGTCCACTAGATATGGCCCTTGGGCGAATGTTGGCGCGCGCGCGCGCGCGTGTATGTGTGTGTGTGTGTGTGTGTGTGTGTGTGTGTGTGTGTGTGTGTGTGTGTGTGTGTGTGTGTGTGTGTCTGTGTGATTAGCCATTTGTTATTACCTATTTGTACTTTACAGAGTGGGGACTATACGCTCGTGTGATCCATCTCTTGAACATTCTCAGGTATTACGATATTGATTAAATTATTTCATGCTATCGGCAGTAACCATGTTTCCAGCTAAGTTTTTCCACTCTTCCACCATTCTTATACTATAAACATGCACAAGCACAGACACAAGGTTCATGTTGCTGATGAATTACACCGTAATTGACGAATATATGTACAGATACACTCATAAATTGCTGTTTGAGGAGTCATTGTAGGAAGCCAAAGCGCCAAGGGAGTGGAAGAAGACAAAACGTCGTACCTTTCTTTAAGAAAGGAGACCGGGAAAAAGCACTGACCTACAGACCTGTATCGTCAGCAAGTGTGATCCGTAAGGTTCTGCGAAAGAAAACCTGAAAGGGAATTGATAACTTTCTACAGAGAAGTGAGAATAAGCGCAGTCTTAAGGAAAGAAAGTTATGTACAACGAATCTATCAGGTTTCTACGAGAGATTGAGCTTTGGCTATGAATAAAAGGGAAGGCTGGGTAGGAAGTTTGTATCTGGACTGCCAGAAAGCAGTTAACTCTGCTACATGGGAGACTGATAAAGACGCTGGATCACCAGGTAGGAATATGGGGGGACACTCCTTCAAAATGGGGACCATTCTCAATGTGGGTTAAGATCAGCAAATGAAATACCCTAAGGTTCAATTGTGGGACCATTAGTCGTTTGGATCTCAGTTAATGACTTCCGGAATACATTTGCAGATGATGCAGAAATCATGAAGGGAAAAATTCGGAGGATTGCATTATCTTACAAAGGTTTCATATGCTTCTTTTTTCAAGTACTGAAGGCAAAAAGCTCGCAGTATCACAGCGAATTAAAACCCACTGCCCTGACCTCTATCCTAAGCTTAACTTGTGAACACTTGAGTCTTGATTTAGCTCAGACGATAAATATTCCACACTCTCTTAACATTTTCTAATCCTGAAAATTCCTTTTCGGCTTCCTAAAAGTCGTTTATCTCAACTGCTTTAGATACAGGACTTCTTTAGCTCTCACTGCCGCTAACTTTAGCAAAGATTTTGACCTATTCATTATCAACACAGACATTAAAAAGCCATCAGTCCTATCGTATGGAGATGTCGCACTCTATAACTAGCAGATCTCAGTGAGCATTTGCCAGGAGGCACACGGCCGATGAACCATACCTACCTCACAGTCTAATCACCTGTGTTCTCCCACACGTCAAGATGATTGATCCACTGTGTTGCCCCGTCCTTATAGATTATGTCCAAATGGAATCGTCTCTCCCTGGAAGTACTTGACAACTCTACCACTGGAAAAGCCAATGACGACAACAATTCTTCTTCTGACAGCATCTCTTTCCAGAACACTCTTAGCAGCCTTCAGAATTAGATCACCGATAGCTGCATCATTTCTAACCAAACCCGGACAATAGTCATGCACAACAGCCTCGCATCATTCGGTGTTCCATCATACACTGTTCACCTAGACCCCAGGCCCCTGTACTTTGTTCAGTCCACTTCGCTCCCCACTGTCATTCTAGGTGATACAGTGAGCTGGAAGAAACATAACAGTACCATAATCAAGACCTTCGGTAACGTCTCTACCAATACTTTCTGGAGACTTAAACACAGCTCCCTGCACTCGAGAACATCCACAAAATTTTCCTCCTCCCCTGCCCACTATTCAACAGGGCCAAGTAGAGCAGGGGCAGAAAGAGGATGTCAGATCATCCCTAAGCTCCTCTTGCACCACCAGTAAAGGGGGCGCTCAGCACACTGATTCTTTCAACACTCATCAACCATCATCTGGAACTTATTTGAGAAGCTACTGCACCATTCTCAAATCCGCCACATACTAGAGCTTGAGATCTCTCATCTCCTGGGTTACAGTTCTGAACCTCAAATTGCATCCAGCCGAATTCGCCCAGAAAGCGATAAGAACAGTTCCATATTTTTTCACACTCGTCCGCCGTTTCCCACATGAGCGAGGTAGCACCAGGAACAGACGAAGAAAGGTTAAATTCGCTCACATCCATTCTCTAGCTGTCATGTATAATGCATTGATACTACAGCCCCTTATCCACAACCATGCCCCAGAAGCCTTTCAGTGGATCTATCCCCACCACTGCATGATAGGTGAACTGGTATCTTAAACCAAGGATGAAAGAAACTCCAAAATCTCTAAATACTCCAAAGATTAACAGAAAGTGGGAGGGGAGAATAGAATTGATGAATACAAAAGATATAAGTCTTTACCTCAGGCTAGAGCACGAAGTAGAGTAATAAAGACCACGATATACATGGAGGGGCTTATGATACGGTGAAGTAGCCTGACTTATAGCATAACTGAACGAAACAGTAAGCACGATCAGTAATCATCAAACTGCCCATCCAACATGTGTACAGCTGTCTATTTCAGCCCACTTCCTTCATAGTTTAACGGTGTATATTGCGTTATTTTCCCACTTTATTCCTGGCCCTTGGCGACAACTAATTCAATAAATTGTTGATTGTTATTGTTATCATAATTTCCAAACAGACATAAATACCCGCAAACGTATCCAAAAGCACAGGCATGCACAATGAATTGTTGATTATTATTATCATAACATTTTACACATACATGATACACACACATGAATGTACAAAATCACACCCGCATACATACATAAAATCATCCTTTCACACACAGACACACACACACACACACACACACACACACACACGTATAATTAAACACTTACACACGAATCTCTTGCCATCCGGAACCTCTGTAATGAAACTGCACGTTATTCATTATCAGCACCATGGGGAGGAAAGAGGCAGTTGGTTATCTTGCAGTGAGAACTTCTGGTACATGAACATGCCCGGAGTACTTCTAGCCTTCTATAACTGTACATTGCCTTGCATTTGCCGTCATTTGAAGAGTACATGGAAGTAGATGGGAAAGACAGACAGCAGAAGAGCCCTGTTGGACCATGTCTAAGTTGTCTGTTATGATCTTAAATCTAAAACATACAAATGAATGAGATTAAGAAAAAAAAAAATGACACTTTGCTAAATGTTTGTACTGGGTTGTTAGTACTGGGTAGATTATAGAGCGCTTTTCAGACGGCAAGATAGCTTGATAGGTACAAGTGATTGGTATTATGAGGCAAAAAAGTTTCTCTGGCTTTGAAGGATGAAATTGGTTGGATGTTTCAAGAAAAGGCACGTGTTTACTCTCTTGCAGAAGACAGACAATGACTTTATCGGTTGTAGGTAAAGTGGTACACGGTTATATCGTAGTTGCTAAGAGTAATTGTTAGATGGTGGTCTACTAGTTGTCAGAGAGTTATGGACTATTGGCAGCTGGAGTCCAGACATTGGTTTGGTTATTGATAGTGGACGGACAGCGACAATAATTGCAGGCTTTGGGGCGGTTTGTTGATGATTAATGCCGTAAGTGGGATGTTAATGGAATATCCAATGTCGGGCATGAGACAGAATACGAGAACGCACCGTCGCCTTTAATGTGTTTGCTGAAGGGTTATTGGGCAAGCGTCGTGCCCTTAGTATGTTGCTCAAAGGTCATTAGAAAATGCACAGATAACGTCTTATTAATCAATTAATCAGAAATACTAAAGAAATTGGATGATGTTTCGAAGACTTGGATATCACAGGTCCTCAAATGTTGCTGAAAGATGCAGAAGTGAGTGAAGGTTATCCAAAGTTTGATGTATATAGTACGAGAGGTAATGTTAGGTAGTGGCTCCCAAACTGGGGGCCATGCCCCGATAATAGTTTTTTTTGCCATTTGAAGGTGGTCATTGACATCTTCAACTGATGCCAATAATGCTGCTAAAACAGAACTTCTGAATCTTCAGGAAGATTCAGAAGCCAAGATGAAGTTTGAAGCCTTATCCCTCTCAGTGTTTTGGTCATCGATGGCAGCTATCTACCCAAACCTCAATGTGAATTAATGTCCCACCACGCCTTAGCAACTGCATCAACCTATTCCTGTGAGGCTCCTTTCTCTCACCTTCTACACGTCGAACCAAATATAGGTTGGAGATACGGTGAGATGTGAGAGTGACAAAACCAAGAATAGAAATGTTGGTTAATGACATACAGCATCATCCATTTCACTGATTAGAAAAGAGGAAGTGATTAGAGTTTTGCAACTTTTTTCCTTTTTTTTATGTTAGCTAAGACGGCACGAACAACTGAGGCCGTAATCAATCCAATCCCTTTAATGTTATATATATATATATATATATATATATATATATATATATATATATATATATATATATATATATATATATATATATATATATATATATATATATATATATATATATATATATATATATATATATATATATATATATATATATATATATATATATATATATATAAGTGGTGAGAGTAAATGAGCTTTGGAAGGAGACTTGTGTGAGGAAGTAACAGGAGAGACTGAGTACAGAATAGAAAAAGGTGAGAACAAAGAACGTAAGGGGAGTAGGGGAGGAATGGGGTGTATTCAGGGAAGCAGTGATGCCTTGCGCAAAGGATGCTTGTGGCATGAGAAGCGTGGGAGTTGGGCAGATTAGAAAAGGTAGTGAGTGGTGGGATGAGGAAGTAAGATTATTAGTGAAAGAGAAGAGTGAGGCATTTGGACGATATTTGCAGGGAATAATACAAATGACTAGGATATGTATAAAAGAAAGAGGCAGGATGTCAAGAGAAAGGTGCAAGAGGTGAAAAAGAGGGCAAATGAGAGTTGGGGTGAGAGAGTATTATTAAACTTTAGGGAGAATAAAAAGATGTTTTGGAAGGAGATAAATAAAGTGGGAGCGTTGAAAAATGTATGGAAGTCGAGAACGTTATCTTGGAAAGCAAAAATGGGTATGTTTGAAGGAATAGTGGTCTCAACAATGTTATATGACTGCAAGGCGTGGGCTATAGATAGAGTTGTGCGCAGGAGGGTGGACGTTCTGGAAATGAGATGTTTGAGGACAATATATGGTGTGAGGTGGTTTGGTCGAGTAAGTAATGGAAGGGTAAGATAGATGTGTGGTAATAAAAACAGTGTGGTTGAGAGAGCAGACGAGGGTGTTTTGAAATAGTTTGGTCACATGGAGATAATGAGTGAGGCAAGATTGACCAAGAGGATATATGTGTCAGAGGTGCAGGGAACGAGGAAAAGTGGGAGACCAAATTGGAGGTGGAAAAATGGAGTGAAAAAGATTTTGAGTGATCGGGGCCTGAACATGCAGGAGGGTGAAAGGCGTGCAAGGAATAGAGTGAATTGGAACGATGTGGTATACCGGGGTCGACGTGCTGTCAATGGCTTGAACAAGGGCCTGTGAAGCGTCTATGGTAAACCATGGAAACTTTTGTGGGGCCTGGATGTGGAAAGGTAGCTGTGGTTTCAGTGCATTATACATAACAGCTAGAGAATGAGTGTGAGCGAATGTGGCCTTCGTTGTTATTTTCCTAGCGCTACCTCGCGCACGGTGCGGGGGAGGGGGTTGTCATTTCATGTGTGGCAGGGTGGCGACGGAAATGAATAAGGGCAGACAGTATTAATTATGAGCACGTGCATATGTGCATACGTCTGTGTATACATATATATATATATATATATATATATATATATATATATATATATATATATATATATATATATATATATATATATATATATATATATATATATATATATATATATATTTACAATCAACTGCAAGCTGTATTTGTCATAAGATAGGGGAGGAGGCCGTTATGTTTGAAGCTATACGAAAAGGGTTAATGACAATAAAAAGTTTGGGAATCGCAGTGTTAATCAAAACGAGGGAGCTATGTGTGGCCTCCTTCACAGAAGCACGGAAAGTATCACAGGAGTGTGTTTCGAATGTGTTACCAGACCCGTACTTGTGTTGCAGGTGTGGCAACAGGCCGGTTGTAACGTCGGAGTCTCACCTTTAGTAACCTGAGGCGGAATTTTCAAGGGCATGGTGTTGACACTAGTGGCGGCAAGAGATGAAACCTGGAATTACACCTTTTTTTTGTACACCTTTGGTACATTTTATATCCTACCATGAAGGTTTCCTCGAAATGAATCATTTTGTAGTCCACCAAAGTCCACTTTCATCGATTAAGACGTGATAGGGTTTGCAAGTCGATCACATTACGATTGTGAGAGGGTGGATGACTTACAAACTAGGCCTTTAGTTTAGTGTAGAACTGAGGAATTGTTTGACGAAGATACCAAGAAATAGCCTTCCTTTTTCCATAGTATACATATGAAGCTGCCGGGAGAAAACTACAGGAAAGTCTGTGTTGGTCTGATTGAGGATAAGGTGTTGCGGTCTCGGTACATTTCATACAACAGCTATAGGCGAGATGTGGGTGAATGCGGTCTTTCTTTGTATGCTACTGGTGCTATCTTCCTAACGCAAGAAACGGCGACTTAGTATGAAAGCTAAAAATATATACATATATATATATATATATATATATATATATATATATATATATATATATATATATATATATATATATATATATATATATATATATATATATATATATATATATATATATACATATATATTCTGTCACATATTTGCATATATGAATCTTGTATAATTTCCTATAATGGAAGTTAGCCATGGTTTCGTTGTTACCCAACACTAGATGAAAAAAAAAAAGGGTATATATGCAGTTGCCAGTATGTTCTAGCTGGGCTGACGTGTGTCAAAATGGGTATGTCAGTGTTTTTCATAAAGGGAAACATGAGGATGACACGTGAAAATGTTGAACAAAAGGGAGATATGTCCAGGGTGTACACAAATACCACTCAATGGTAATGTTTTTGTGTATGTTTTAAACAGGTTGCGAATATGTGAGCGAGATGATAATAGGATGATGATGTTGCCCAAGTACTCACGATAAGCTTGGAAAATTTTTGCTGTACAATTCGTTCTTGATATTCAGAAATGCTTTGAAAATCGTATTCGATATTCTTGAATGAGGAAAAGATGTCATTCTTATGTATGAAATGATAAGAATTGGCTGAATATTCAGTAATGTAAGGAATGTACCAAAGAAATATTCTCATAATTCAACTGAGTAGTCAGAATATATCAAGTATTCTCCGAAATATTTCCCCTTTTCATTACATAAGTATTCTTGGTCGCTATATATTGAAGAAGATTTTAGGTAGAGCTGTTTTTAGTTAATCGGCGTATGTTATCAAGTATGAAATGATAGCAAAACCCAGGAAAAAAATATTCAAATCGCTATCTAATCATCACTGGAAAAATAAAGTGTATTAGTAATACCTTAACATACTACATGTCAAATTTTCAAGCCAGTACATATACATACGTTTGCCCACGCTTAATAAAGAGATACAGCACCAGTTACAAAATAATGAAAAACCGAGGGAAGTTGCAACAGAAGTTATCTATATTTTTCATACAGATTGACGAAACACATTACCATAAACGTTTCTCATTTACGGTAGGAGAAAAAAAATGTATCTAAAACAAAACAAAAATATTAATGCAACGGTTACAACACTACAGCAGCGCTGGGGGTTGCGGCAGGTGAGTATGAGTTGTATTCAAAATAATCCTTTGCCAACAGACGTCGACACATCGCTGGATGCTATGCAAGCAAAAGTCATGTTGGCAGACGCTGACACTATCGAATCAAAAAAAGGTTCACACACATAATCAAACTGACACTGAGATACTGATATGTACAAACTGATACACACACGTACAATAATAACTAAGCACACAAATGCATATATATATATATATATATATATATATATATATACATATATATATATATATATATATATATATATATATATATATATATATATATATATATATATATATATATATATATATATATATATATATATATATATATATATATATATATATATATATATATATATATATATATATATATATATTGGAAAGGATCACAATTTTGCTCGTGATCAAGATATTCCTATGAGTCCACGGGGAAAATGAAACACGAAAAGTTCCCAAGTGCACTTTCGTGTAATAATCACATCATCAGGGGAGACACAAGAGAGAAATATAACAGTCAGTTGATATACATCGAAGAGACGAAGCTAGGACGCCATTTGGTAAACATGTGATTGTCCAAAACATACCAATGTTTTATATATATCTATATATCTACTATATATCTACTATTCTCTAAAAAGAAGTGATCCTCTATTAGAGAGAGAAGGATGTAAGGAAGGTCATTTGTTTGCCTTATATTCTTGACATTTCCTACGTTCTTCTCAGAGTTACCGGAGCTCCAAAGGTGCCTTTGTATGCACAGGGATTTGAACACAAAACCAACCGGGTGTGGTTTAAAGGACCTGTAAGCCAAGGGATCTGGTAGAGAACAATAGACTCTCTCGTGTTAACATTTCCGAGCGGATATATGCCAGGACATCACATTAAAACCAACGGCTGAGTGAATAACTTATGTATATTGTTCATTATACAATACATTATCTCTTGTACCGGCAAGTATGTGTGTGTGTGTGTGTGTGTGTGTGTGTGTGTGTGTGTGTGTGTGTGTGTGTGTGTGTGTGTGTGTGTGTGTGTCTGTATGTCTGTCTGTCTGTGCGTACTCGTGAGAACAACTGTGTATACCTGTGTGTGTATGTATTGCGATGAATATACATATATACATATATATATATATATATATATATATATATATATATATATATATATATATATATATATATATATATATATATATATATATATATATATATCATTATCATACTTTGTCGCTGAATCCCGTAATAGCGAGGTAGCGCGAGGAAACAGACTAGAGAGTGGCCCAACTCACCCACATACACATGCATATACATACATGTCCACACATGCGCATATACGTGCCTATACATCTCAACGTATGCATATATATACCCACTCAGACATATGTATATATATACGCATGTACATAATTCATACTCTCTGCCCTTATTCATTGCCGTTGGCACCCCATCACACATGAAATGACAGTCCCCTTCCCCTGTATGTGCGCGAGGCAGCGCTACGAAAAGACAACAAAGCCCACATTCTTTCACACTCAGTCTCTAGCTGTCATGTATAATGCACCGAAATCACAGTTCCCTTTCCACATCCAGGCCCCAAAAATCTTTCCATGGATTACCCCATACCCCAGACTCTTCACATGCCATGGTTTGATCCATTGACAGCACGTCGACCCCGGTATACAACATCATTCCAATTCACTCTATTTCTTGCACGCCTTTCACCCTCCTGCAGGTTTAGGCCCTGATCACTCAAAATCTTTTTCACTCCATCTTTCTAGCCTCCAATTTCGTCTCCGACTTCTCCTCATTCCGTTCACCTCTGACACACATATCCTCTCTGTCAATCTTTCCTCACTCATTCTCTCCATGTGACCAAACCATTTCAAAACCCTCTTCAGCTCTCTCAACCACACTCTCTCGACTTCCACACATTCTTCATCGTTCCCAGAACAAGAGAAATATAAGTCAGTTGATATACATCGAAGAGATGAAGCTAGGACGCCATTTGGTAAACATGTTTACCATATGGCGTCCTAGCTTTGTCTCTTCGATGTATATCAACTGACTTATTTTTCTCTCTTGTGTCTCCCCGGATGGTGTGATTATTAAACGAAAGTGCACTTGGGAACTTATCGTGTTTCATTTTCCCCGTGGACTCATAGGAATATCTTGATCACGCGCAAAATTGTGATCTTTTCTAATATATATATATATATATATATATATATATATATATATATATATATATATATATATATATATATATATATATATATATATATATATATATATATATATATATATATATATATATATATATATATATATATAAACAAGCTTAAGAAACATGGTAACACGAGTGCAAGCCTTCTCCCTTTAACTCGCAAAAGTATTCAGAGGGATTATTGCACATACACTATCTACAAAGGACACACTGATACTTATTTAGTTCCAGTGGGGAAAACTACATCCAGAGTCTCAATGGCTTTTACATCTTGAGGAAGAGAAAAACTGAAGGGAATAAGCTGCTGGCCACTGAGTTCACCTGCTATGAACAAAGACCTAGCCCGGCTTTCCCCCTACGCATGGTAGAGTGTTAACCCAGATTTACACTGAGAAACAATTTTCCTCCCCCTTCTTCTCATTCCCGTTCATCTTCCCGGCTCCTATCGAGAGATCCATAGTACTGCTGATAATGCTGGTGTGTGTGTGGGCCACTTGGGGAGCGGCAGGAAGAAAGAAAGTGAGGGGAAACAGGGAGAGAGAGAGAGAGAGAGAGAGAGAGAGAGAGAGAGAGAGAGAGAGAGAGAGAGAGAGAGAGAGAGAGAGAGAGAGAGAGAGAGAGAGAGAGAGAGAGAGAGAGAGAGAGAGATCGTGTGCTATTGAACTCCGTCTGCATGAGGCGAGCAAGGTCATCTTTAGCGAAGCTGTATCACCTTGAGTACTCTCCCGTTAAAGAACTTTTCAGATGGAGTCCACATTTCCCTGCTATGGGATGTAGCGCAGTCTTATGCTGAAGAACCCTGTGGAAAGAGACCTGGGTATCACCGAATATCTGTCTTTCAGTAGAAAAGGGGTTCTAGGGTATGAACGTACGAGTTCATATGAACTGCATTAGTGTTCATATAACTCCTCGTTTTTACAGAAAGGTTCTGTAACATGCTAGCTGCTTGTATGATGAGCCTGATGGGATTTAACCGTCGTAGACTCCGTTCCTCATGGATATGAGACGAAGGGTATTCGATCACATGTATTCAAATAGTTATATCCCTATAGCGATGATCATAGCCTATCCGTTAACGTTCTCGACTACTTAGCCGAGGGTCGTGGGTTCGAATCCAGGCTGTTGAAGGGTATTATGTGTTCCATGAAAGGGCGCGTTCATATGCACTATATTCGTGTTCATATATGTGTATATATATATATAAATAAATATATATATATATATATATATATATATACATATATATATATATATATATATATATATATATATATATATATATATATATATATATATATATATATATATATATATATATATATATATATATATATATATATATATATATATAAATATTTATATGCATATATATGTGTATATATATGTACACACAAGTACTTGTGTGTTTGTATATGCATGCATATATATTCTTAATCCATGCACACTTGGAATTCAAAAAAAAAAGAAATGAGACTTATCAACAAAGAATTCGTTTGTATATATTCCCTATTTAACCTGATATGTTCATTGATGTAAAGATTCATAATGAAATACGTTGAAGAGGCGTTACTCTGCGTACAGTGAATAAATTTCAGCCACTACCCAATTATATTCTATCTCAATTAAGGTTCATTTATCTTTATCCGATAACGTGGAAAAAAAAAACTGATTCATTTCTGACAGAGGTATTACAGACTCTACAAACGAAAGTCTAGTATGAACTGTAATGTCTGATTAGTAGGTAGAATTTTATATTTTTCAGTCGGAAGGAGGTTTTCAGAAAATGATAATGAAAATCTATATGATTTGCTTCCTAAAAATGTACAAGAAACTTTCTATTTTTTTGCATCTGGATGTACATGATGGAATGAGCTAATTTGGTGGAACGCAGCATTCTATTGTCCAGAGAAGAAAGAACATGTATACTTCAGGAGTGATGTGGTCATTTACTCTATGGTTCTTTGGGGATACGACTGAGAATTCCTACACTTAACCCATAAATGCCATTGACGAGTATCTCATGAAAGCAATGGGTTTGTTGCTGCAAATAAATGATAATGATAATCATAGAAATCATAATGATAATTGTTATAATGATAATTGAATTCTATTAACAATAGTTATTAACATTATCATTCCTACTCTAATTATCATTGTTTTTATCATTATAATTATCATTATTATTATCATTGTCATCATTATTATCGTTATTATCATTTTATTATTATTGTTATTGTTATCATTTTTATCATTATTATCATTACTATTACTATTATTACTATTATTATTATTATTGTTATGATTATTATTATTATTATTATTATTATTATTATTATTATCATTATTATTATTATTTCTTTTTTCTTTTTTTTTATACTTTGTCGCTGTCTCCCGCGTTTGCGAGGTAGCGCAAGGAAACAGACGAAAGAAATGGCCCAACCCCCCCCCCATACACATGTATATACACATGCATACACATACGTCCACACACGCAAATATACATACCTACACAGCTTTCCATGGTTTACCCCAGACGCTTCACATGCCTTGATTCAATCCACTGACAGCACGTCAGCCCCGGTATACCACATCGCTCCAATTCACTCTGTTCCTTGCCCTCCTTTCACCCTCCTGCGTGTTCAGGCCCCGATCACACAAAATCTTTTTCACTCCATCTTTCCACCTCCAATTTGGTCTCCCTCTTCTCCTTGTTTCCTCCACCTCCGACACATATATCCTCTTGGTCAATCTTTCCTCACTCATTCTCTCCATGTGTCCAAACCACTTCAAAACACCCTCTTCTGCTCTCTCAACCACGCTCTTTTTATTTCCACACATCTCTCTTACCCTTACGTTACTCACTCGATCAAACCACCTCACACCACACATTGTCCTCAAACATCTCATTTCCAGCACATCCATCCTCCTGCGCACAACTCTATCCATAGCCCACGCCTCGCAACCATACAACATTGTTGGAACCACTATTCCTTCAAACATACCCATTTTTGCTTTCCGAGATAATGTTCTCGACTTCCACACATTCTTCAAGGCCCCCAGAATTTTCGCCCCCTCCCCCACCCTATGATCCACTTCCGCTTCCATGGTTCCATCCGCTGCCAGATCCACTCCCAGATATCTAAAACACTTCACTTCCTCCAGTTTTTCTCCATTCAAACTCACCTCCCAATTGACTTGACCCTCAACCCTACTGTACCTAATAACCTTGCTCTTATTCACATTTACTCTTAACTTTCTTCTTCCACACACTTTACCAAACTCAGTCACCAGCTTCTGCAGTTTCACACATGAATCAGCCACCAGCGCTGTGTCGTCAGCGAACAACAACTGACTCACTTCCCAAGCTCTCTCATCCCCAACAGACTTCATACTTGCCCCTCTTTCCAAAACTCTTGCATTTACCTCCCTAACAACCCCATCCATAAACAAATTAAACAACCATGGAGACATCACACACCCCTGCCGCAAACCTACATTCACTGAGAACCAATCACTTTCCTCTCTTCCTATTATTCTAGCCAAAATCTGATAACATATAGAGAATATTTATGTAGTAAAGACGCTTAGGCTAAGGAACAAGTTTAGTGTTGTCAAACAATGTCTTCACAGATATCAAAGTTAACAAATATAATCCATACTGTTTGTAATGGTGCTCTTGTTAAATAATAATACTTTGTGATACATTCGTTGTGGAAAAAACTTTTTCTTTAATGTGTCCTGTAAAGCCATTTTTATCTGGATATCAACCTTCATTCGAACAATTTCCATCTCTTATAGAATGCTTCTTGACACTAGAGATGTTCAAAATGTCTTGAGACTTAATTTGACAATGCTCTGGTGGTCTGCTAGCTTCATTGTACTAGTTACTGCAGTTAAATTAATATATAAGTGCCTCGAGTTAAGGTAATTTACGATTCACTTGATAAAGAGCATGTAATCAAGTGCTTTAAAAGGAACTTGAGAAATAAGACTTGTAAGGTGGGGATCTATGCGGAAACCACCGTCGTCTTGAGCTTCCGATGTAAGTCATCGAGTATCTATGGATGCGGGCAGAAGCAGCAACAGGGACTATAACCCAGAAGATATTAATTATCAAATACTCATTCCATGTCATGGGTCAAGTGCAAAATTTGACCAACAGCGCACCTCGTCAGTGGAGGCGTTTCCTCTTCCATCTTCAGGAAAGCAAACGAGTTCTGTTTCATGGTGTATCTGACACACCGACCAGTCAAGATAGTCTGTCCTTTACCTCTGTAAAGAACGACAAAGAGGTGTTGTTGCTGCGAGGAAGCTAGCGTTTAAGCTGTATGTCAACGAAGAATTCAGCAGGAAGGAGGTCCAGATTAACTGGATGCAAAACTGAATCGTAAAAACTTTAAGATTATCTCGGTTGCTGGGGAGAAGTTTACATTGTGTCAAAGTTAGTTACACTGTGAACGAAGGTGTGGGGGAAAACTGTCTCATTTCAAAGGTGTTTTCTCAACCACTCGACCATGGGTGAAAGCAAGGTGTCCAATGTTCTTTTCCAGTGCTTTGTGATGATGAAGATGAGTCGGTATTTCTGCAAGTTCATGGTCCAGCTGTGTAGCGCGAGAAAAATACACTAAGATGGATTGCATAAACAATACGAAATTGGCTTTGCTATGTCCAACAAGCGGCTTTAAAATACAAGAACCACTGCAGCCTTGCGAGTGAAAGCTAGAGATTCTTTTCATAATAGGAATAATGTGGAACAATTTCGAACTGCTGACTGAGAGAATTTCCTTCTAAGTAGATTGATTGTCTCATAGGAAACACCTTTGGAAACATATCTGTGTTTGCTGATGATGTGTTGCTGCCAAAGACTGTTAGAAACACCGTAAAATACTTGCGAATAACATTCGGTTTTGTGTTTCTCTATTCATAATTATCCCAGGACTCCTTTCTTTAATGAGGAGATTTTCCAGGAGCTTCTGCATTCTCAATGCTACGCTACCTCCAGTAGCAGATAAAGGATGAACTCATTTGGAAAGAAAAGTTCTTTGACGAGACTGTACTCCAGATGGGACGGCCTCGTACATCCTCACTTTTCACTCGACCACCTACGTACCTCTTTCCCTCGCTTATCTGACGGCAATTGTTTAACTGTTTGCAGTGACACTATCAGGAAACCTTGACAGTGAAACACTCAGAAAAGCATTCCGATCGTATATTGTCTAATATTAGCTCCACTAAAAGATTAATCTGATACACCAGTGGAAAGCCAGTAGTAAGGACAGTTGTGGTAATAGATGAACTCTGTCTTCAGTAAACCTAGTCAAGAGAGTCCATAAGTTTGTTAGTCAATATTTTGGAACACGTGGGTTTTGGATCTTGAAGCTTATGATTAACTATAAGGGGGACTAATGCCACCAGCGTCAAACTATGACACCATTCTGATAATATTGAGCTTCTTCATAAGTTCAAAATGATTCAAAGACGCTGTCGCTACGTATGTGATCCCCGTTCATAAGAGAAAGAAAGATTGAGGACGGATAAAGTATAACTTAGTGAATCGACTGGGCAGATCTGGTGCGTCTGAGTGCTATGGGAAGTGGCTGTGAACGCACGTTGACCAAGAAGAGTGGTGAGGACTGTTAACCAAGCTTATTGGAAATGTCTTTGTCTGGCACGGGCCACTTGTCAAATTACGAGTGTCTCAGCTGAGCTAAGCTGAGCTCTTCCATCAGTGAAGGAAATCGATGCTGTCTTTTTTCTCCCAGGATGCCACAAATGGCAGCTTATGAGAGGGACAACAGTTAACACGAAAATAGTGCATATTGAATAACCAGTGATTCATCAAAAACAAATCAGATTCATATTGAAAAAAGAAATGATAATGAAGTTACATCAGCCCATTTGTCAAAAGCAAGTGACAAACTAACATCTTTTCTTTAAACACAGTGAAAGTGAAGTAAAGAACACTAAATGTACTGCAAGGATTGAACTGTGTAATGAAACTGAAGGTGACTGGATGAAGAACAAGTAATTCGAATTCTTTACAGCAGAAAAAGGTCAACATAAAGAGGTAATCATAACCTAAAACCTATGGTGACCCACACAAGAAAAAAATAAACCAGTGCTTTCCTCTACACACACACACACACACACACACACACACACACACACCAATAATCACTCCATCTCACTGCATATATATAATAACTCCTGAACATATCTTCGAAACCAACACTCAGAGCAGTAAGCTTTTCGCACTAGGCTGCATTGAAATCAGTAATTAGAACTCAGCATAACATCATAATGACACGAGCGATTGTAGAAGATAATCTGTTACCCTCCCCCCGATCACAGGGGGTCTGTGATATATACCGAAACCACCTCTACACACTCAAGAAAATTACACGTTGCTTCAGCTGATATCCTATACCCATTTATATACGTGGAAGGCTATCGTTGAAATTGTTCGAAGGATTTATGACACAAACACACCCACTTGAGACACATCTCGTCATATCCCCGTGAACACACAGCTCTAGTGTCCAATTAATCTTACCTCACAGAGTATGGGTTAAAGAAGCAGAACTTAAGTTTAGAAGTTATATGGCCAATGGGTCAAGGGAGAGATTTACACACAAATTAAGTAGGCCGTGTTAAAGAATCCTTGTCATACCAGGGCTCTGTTTCGCTCATGTTAGAGTTCCATGCTAATCCTCTGAAGTCTCATGAAGAGTTTAAAGTCCAGACAGTGAGGAATTAGGGTTTCCTCTGCGTCAGCATGTATAGTATGTCTCAGACTGACTTTCCGACGAGGATTCGTAAGCGGTTCGAGTCGGGATATGCAAGATTTAGTTAGCAGTTCGACTAGGGCTGTGCGAGACTCTTGAGCAGTTCAAGTAAAGCTGTGCGAGGTTCTTGAGCAGTTCGAGTAGGGCTGAGCTAGGTTCGTGGGCACCTCGAGCAGGGCTGAGCTAGGTTCGTGAGCAGTTCGAGCAGGGTTGTGCGAGGTTCGTGGGCAGTTCGAGTAGAGCTCTATGAGGTTCATGAGCAGTTCTAGCAAGGCTGTGTAAGGTTCGCGGGCAGGTCTAGTAGGGCTGTACTACTCCATGTAGCCTCTACGTGGGGTCTTACTAGTTGCACGGGAACTAAGAACTTTAGTAAATTCAGGGAGTAATGTAAACGAAGCGGTGGTACGGTGCATGGCTTCTACGCGCAGTCTTGCTTGTGGGAAAATAAAAAGATGGAACCGACTTTACATTTCATTTCAGAACCTCTGCTACGAAAGCATACTAAAAGAGCGACAGGCTTGATCAGTGAGAAATAGTACCGATTTTTCTACCCCAAAATTTGCATGATAAATTTGCATCCTAGACGACATTACTCACTTCTGACAAGTCTGTTCACTCACAGTAGAGACTCACTATTTACCTTGCACTTGTGATGTTCACATCAGCGTCATTCTGAAAGTGGTGAGTACTGCGGGACGCGTACTAAGCGTATTTTATGAAACAGGTTGAATAATTGAATATGTTTGTACCATTTTTTATTTCATCATCCTTGATACAACACATTATCACTTGGTTAGAGGAGGTTCGTTTGTTTGTTTGTGTGTGTGTGTGTGTGTGTGTGTGTGTGTGTACTACACGCGTGTTGCCCCGTCTCTTAACCTTGTACATCTCAACGAAGTCATCACTCCTTTGTATACACACACACACACACACACACACACACCAGCCTAAGCCAAGTACCTATTTATCCACCTGCCTCGTGAGGAAAGTGAGCACCTGGACTGTGTATAAGCGGACTGCTTCGCCCAGAATTCGTGTAGGGGGACTATAAAGCCTAGGATTCGAACCCATGCAGGTCCGACCTGAGGTGGCTCATGCTGTGTGTGTGTGTGTGTGTGTGTGTAATTACCGACTATATTTGTAATCATCAATTTGTTGAATGTGGGAAAAAAGTTCTGCAATCATCTGTTTTCATTTTCACATTCCCATATATACTGCCTCTCTGACAAGTGTGCAATTCTTTCTAAAGAAAGATAACTTGGGTGAATACTAATGATTCCATACCTCGACGCAATCAGTGAAACCCTCAGAGACAAATGAATACTGGATGTGAACGTTCGTACCCAATTAAGTTGAAGCTTTAGTTGGTTAAAAGAGGTTTCTAACTCAAGTCACAAGAACTATTTCGATTCTCCTGGATTACGTATGAAAATAAGATACCTAACCTGAGTAGATGGTGTACTTACATCATTTTCAGACAATCCAATTATCACAGGTAAACTTTCCATCAGATGGTTTACAGAGCTTAGGTTAAATAGTTAGATTAGACGATTAATATCCATGTTAAAGTTGAAACATGATACTGTCTCATTCCATTACATTAAAGTATATTTAGAGTTCGAAATACAGTTTAAAGTAAAGCTGTGTCGCAGTTTGATACATTAACTATACGCTTGCTGAAATTCTTGTTCAGCTTTGATAAGGACTTCTGTTTGAACTGCCAGAAGTGGCCTTTGACTGCTCAGGATATTCCAGTAATTTTCGTACATCCATTTTCGTCTGTAAGACTCTCTCTCTCTCTCTCTCTCTCTCTCTCTCTCTCTCTCTCTCTCTCTCTCTCTCTCTCTCCCCAGCCAAATATAACCTGGTTTTCTTAGAATACACAGAAGAAAATGGAACCTAAGAAAAATCTTCTCTTTTCTGGTATATGCAGGAAATACCTTACTGTGTGATTAACACACCTCCACTATCATCGCCATTAAATCAGGTCTTATCTACAATCTGCACTTTAGGTTACCCAGTGCGTGATAGGAAACAATTCGTGGGTGTTGCGTCCTGTATATCTAACAACATGGTATACAGACTTGATTTGTCGACGTAAGTTATCCTAACGTTTCCTTGGCATTTCAAAAGTAGGTTCCCTTGGCATGATTATGACCAAGACTTTTTTCTACTTTAGTGAGATTCGTTGCCCTTTGATGATATCAGAACGCAAAGCACCCTTCCTCTGACATTCGAACAACATTTCTCCCAATATGCTCCGAGAAGGAGGTTCATAAATTCACACGTTTGTCCAACATCTTCCAAGAGGACGTCGATGTAGTGAGTTGAAAAACATATACAGTTTGATCTCAGACCAACACTATCCTGGATACAGGTCCTCCCTCAAGCACACGTACCCATAGGGGTTTGTATGTATACTTTCCAGTAATCATGGAATGTTGAGGTTACATCCGTGTTCCAAAAGCAATGTTATGCTTTCCTATTCTTGGGGATAGGGAAGGACGGGATACGTACGATTACAATGGCGCTCACCAACAAGATGCGTACGTACTTTGTAAACAGTGTTGAAAGTAATCGACATGATAATCTCCCTACGTCTGAGAGAACTATATGGTTCCCCCCTGGACCATCTCCCTTCTCATATTCATGGCTGGAGCATATTAAAATAAACGGACCTAACGGTTCTATAACAGGCATACATATGTCACTCCTACACCCCCAATAGCAAGAGTAAGGGTATGATAAACGCCTCAGAGATTAGGGAGAATTGTAAAGATAGAATTCTGTTTCCAAGCTTATATATGTCACTCTTATCTGATTCCCACGTAATCTGATAATGGAATTCTTTCAACGTCATTGTGCCATCCACCCCGCCCGCCTTCAGACACCTAGGAAGTTTAAGAGATTATTTTGAAATGATACATATCTATCTCTTGTATGTACAGTACCATCATGAAAAAATGAGAACATATCTTAACGTCTAGTAATTCTTCGTGGCTGTCAGTAACGGATGCCTTAATTAGCTGTAGCCTTATTGGACCCTATCTAATTGGGCTCATATCCAAGCTCAGTGATATGGAGATACACTCTCATGGTTAAGGTTGCTCATATTTTTCAGGTAAAATTGATTGTATATATATATATATATATATATATATATATATATATATATATATATATATATATATATATATATATATATATATATATATATATATATATATATATATATATATATATATATATATATATATATATATATATATATATATATATATATATATATATATATATATATATTTATATATATATATATATATATATATATATATATATATATAATGTTTTCACCTACAATGCCATGAACGTGAGAATTACTGAAGTGCGTGTTCGATGTACATTCAGAGAGGCGAGTTATGTATTAGGTGAAAATGTATACAGTCATCTCGTCATTGAGAATTGCGTTGGCGTAAAACAGAATATAAATTTCAGTAGCTCGTGTGATTAATATTTGTACGTTACGAGGAGAGTTATTCTTATGCTTTCCCTTTTGTTAACATGAATATGTATGTATATATATATATATATATATATATATATATATATATATATATATATATATATATATATATATATATATATATATATATATATATATATATAAATTCATTATTTATTTATCTATTATACTTTGTCGCTGTCTCCCGCGTTAGCGAGGTAGTGCAAGGAAACAGACGAAAGAATAGCCCAACTCACCCACATACATATGTATGTACATAAACTTCCACACACGCCCATATACATACCTATACATCTCAAATTATACATACATATACACACAGAACATATGCATATATGCACATGTACATAATTCATAATGGCTGCCCTTGTTCATTGCCGTCGCCACCGCACCTCTCTTACCCTGTCATTACTTCCTCGATCAAACAACCTCACACCACATACTGTCCTTAAACAACTCTATCTATAGCCCACGCCTCACAACCATGTAACATTGTTGGAACTACTATTCCTTCAAACATACCCATTCTTGCTTTCCAAGATAACGTTCTCGACTTCCATACATTTTTCAACGCTCCCAGAACTTTCGCCCCCTCACCCACCCTATGATTCACTTCGGCTTCCATGGTTTCATCCGCTGCCAAATCCACTCCCAGATATCTAAAACACTTCACTTCCTCCGGTTTTTCTCCATTCAAACTTACCTCCCAATTGACTTGTCCATCAACCCTACTGTACCTACTAACCTTGCTCTTATTCACATTTACTTTCAGCTTTCTTCTTTCACACACTTTACCAAACTCAGTCACCAACTTCTGCAGTTTCGCACCCGAATCAGCCACCAGCGTTGTATCATCAGCGAACACCAACTGACTCACCTCCCAAGCTCTCTCATCCACAACAGACTGTATACTTACCTCTCTTTCCAAAACTCTTGCATTCATCTCCCTAGCATCCTCATCCATAAACAGATTAGACAGCAATGGAGACATCGTGCAATCCTGCCGAAAACCAACATTCACTGACAACAAATCACTTTCCTCTCTTCCTTCACGTACACATGCCTTACATCGTCGATAAAAAACTTTTCACTGCTTCTAACAATATACCATGGCTTACCTTATATATGTGGACCTTCCTCCATGCGCCCATTTATCAAGTCACTCACATAAGGGGAGGATGAATGGCTGGGCTGACTGTGATTTGGCCTCCCCATTCGAGAATTGACCTATGGTTCTGTTAAAGTTAGTGGATAACCAAGGATATGCTAGTGAATACTTGCAATAATTAATATAGACTTATGTAAACATTGTTGAAGGATTTGAAAGGTTTTGGACATTCTTGTGAAAAATGGCGATCTATATATGAGCGTCTTTTGAACTAAGAATTATAATACATCATCAAGGGAATATTGACTAGGTACAAATTTCAAATAATATCACACGGTACTGATATCAATTGCACTTTAAGTCCCAAGACATTAGGCTCCAGTATCATACCACACGAGATCAACAACCAATGGCTAGAAATTGAATTATCTTCACATCTGCTTTTCAAGCATGTCGCTTTTGTCGTTGTTGAAGAAAATTAAAGAACCTTAAATTTTGCAAGACATATACTCCAGCTGAAATATGGTGGTTTAAACTCATGGCATGATCCGCAGTTTAATACACAGATGACTTTTGCTTAACTCCTGACTCAGCTGAGATAAGAACTTGCCCAGACCATGATCAGCATACTTTAACATTTCGTATTTCTTATTCTCTCTCTCTCTCTCTCTCTCTCTCTCTCTCTCTCTCTCTCTCTCTCTCTCTCTCTCTCTCTCTCTCTCTCTCTCTCTCTCTCTCTCTCTCTCTCTCTCTCTCTCTCTCTCTCTCTCTCTCTCTCTCTCTCTCTCTCTCTCTCTCTCTCTCTCTCTCATATTGTTGTTGTTGATGATGTTGTTTTTGTTGCTGGGGCTGTTTTGTTGTTGTATTGCTCGTCCCTTTCCATTAGTCCATTTCAGCTGTCTCTCATTTCAACACTGATGAAAAAAGGAATGAGAAACGAAAGGAAAATAATCGCTCCCTTCTTTCCTTTTTAACCCTTCGAGCAGATGCACAAAATAGCATGACAGTTCAATTAACGCACTACTGCTATCGCTCAAATCAAATCTACTCTTCTTTCCAAACCCGAACTTTTGGCTGCCCCACTGCATGGCGGGAAGCAACATTAGGGCGTCACAGAATCCAGTAACATCCTACGCAGACTTCAGCATTAATGGCTATGGCTGGTATAGTTGCCCTAGGAATAGGGTAGGATGAGCACTGCATACGTATCTCCTGCGTGTCGTAAATGGCGACAAAGAGGAGTGGGAGAAAGGACAGAGCGCAGGAAATCCTCCCATCCTATATCACTATCCAGCGAAAGTAACAGATGAAGGAGCCAAGCGAAGCATCTCCCCCTCCCTCCAACCAAACACCATCCAAGGCTCATTCGCCTGCTCATGACGCTACTTTGCCCAAGCGGGCAATAACGTAACATGTATGAATGAAAGAAGTCATTTTGGTGTTTGAATAGTGTTTAGGAAACGCAATTCAGCATAATGTTGTGCAACCTAACCTTCTAAAAGGAACTTACTGTAGACTGACATGTGACGGAAACCACTTTTTTATCGAATAACTAAAGAGAGATTATCAGGTGAAAACTCTCTTCGCTTTTTGGATCAACTAATGCAAAAGTTATCTAACACGTGAAGCTCAAATTCTTTTTTTCTCATACGTATTCGCCATTTCCCGTGTTAGCAAGGTAGCATCAACAACAGCTAACTAATCCTTAGACGAAAAAGTCCTCACTTGGCTCCCTTCTCTGTTACTTCTTTTGGAAAAGTAAAACTGGAGAGAGGGACTTCCAACCCCCCCGCTCTTTTCCCTTTTTGTCGACTTCTACGAGGTAGTGCAAGGAAACAGACGAAAAAATGGCCCAATCCACTCATGTACACATGTGTATACATGCACATCCACACACGCACATATACATACCAATACATTTCAACGTATACATATATATCCATACACAGATATATACATACATACACATATACATAATTCATACTTGCTGCCTTCACTCATTCCTGTCGCCATCCCGTCACGCATGAAATGTTTCCTATGAGTAATAACATATATATATATATATATATATATATATATATATATATATATATATATATTATACATAGAAATCATCATCGAAAGTAAATGACGACAATAATCATCGAATGGTATTTTTCTTACCGTTATTGGAGACCACATATATCCCCCAGACTTATCCCAGGGTAATCTCAGCTAATATCACCTAGATCTCAGTGCAGTAATGTACAGAGTAATACCAATGATGAGAGTGATTGCCTGTGATTCTCTGAGAGTAAGACTCCAGTTGCTTATGGCATATCTACTGGATATATATACAGAGGTATCTTTGCCGGCCTATCAGTTGTATTTCATCCTTGTTCAGCCGCTTTTTAGGTCCAAAACATTGCTCTTGATGCCCCCAGTGTACGGCTGCATTTGTGGTTTGATCATGTATCTTTCTTTTCTTTCTTGATTATTGATCTTTGAGTATTTGCATCCACTCATATTAGTTGATGCGTCCCATTCCCTCGATTTTAATTGTGGTGTATCTACTGAATTCTTTTTACCTTATGATTTCCTCTTGTTTGGTTAATGACCATAGAACAGTACAGGATTCATTTGTGCTTCATATGTATTTATAAAATACCATTCTCATCTTCATCCTCTTGTATTAATTACCATTATTATGCTACTCATTACCTGCCCCATTAGCACTGACTGTACCCGCTGAAATCACGTCTCTCATTTACAATGACTACTAAGACGTTTGCTTTATACTCAGTGTATCTCAAGAACGACTATTTACACAATGAATTACTTGACCATCTAAAAGTGCTCAGACTTTTTTTTTTCCACTGTGTTTTATGATTGCTTTTTATATCATGATGTTGACAGCCTCAACGAACCTGACCGAATTTGCATACCAACCATAACCGAACTTTTATATATCTAATGACAGATTTTCAGTAAGTTTATTAGGAGACTAGTTGTTTTAAAGGACCGTCTACTCACCCGTTATTCATATATCTTTCAAGAAAATTGTGATAACGAGTAATCCTTTTAATAATTTATCTGGATATTGATGTGAATTTAACCGGACGTAATTCAGCGAATATTTCTTATCACCTTTCTTAAATATTGGAGCAACATTTGTCAGTTTATGGTCCCCAAGCACATTCTTCTCTGATTTACCGAATGATTTAAAAGCGGGAAGGCAATCTTACGAATTACTTCTTTCAAAAGCCCGAGGCGACAGATCATCTTGGTCTTTCAAAAACTTATTTGGTTCTAAATTCATGGATAATATACGATTCCGTCCATCTTAATGCATTTAATTTTCAATCCGCTGCGCCTGAAAAAAAATCGATATATTGCTGCCACATATACAGATAAGCATTTATTATATGATACATAATGAGCTTTATTCAGAATTAGAATTGCTTCTTTCAATACTCTCTAATAGACTTCATGAGAACCAGATGAAATGATTTGGATTTAGCTCCCTTCTAAATATCTAAATATTTTACATCTTTAAGTGCTAAGGCGCTAGAAAATTTTTCCAATCAATGACGGTGTTTCATAGGGTTCAGTTCTGTCTCCTACCCTCTTCCTCCCGGCTAAGTAACCCTGTTCAATTGTGCGATGACGACTCACCACCAAATTCAGCCACTCCTTTCCAGTCTACTTCATATTTTCTTGCTCGGTCGTGTCTCGTCTCAAACGTCTCTACAAAATCTGATTTGGACGGGATTTCCTTGTGCAGCGGAGGCAACCTACTTATGGTTCATGTTTGTAAAATCCAATTTCTTCTTGTTCCTCTTTATGCCACCCATTACAACTTTCCGACATCCTTTCATAACTCAGCACTTCCACAACTCAATTCACTAAACATAACTCGGTATCTAGGTAGCATCAAATTTGTCTTGGAAATCCGATTTCATACAAACAACTAAGTTTACCTCGAAAGAATTAAGAGCCCTCTTCGAACACCATAGAAATCTCAACGCTGAATACTTACTTTGGTTCTACACAGAGAACTTAATCGTTCCTCTCATATCTGGGGAGGATCTGATTCCATGTATATACTTGACACAGTTGAGTTTAAAGAAACCCGGTCTATCATTTCTTACAGTCTGACCTCAAGAGTTCTCCCACTTTCCCTACACTGTATTTCTCATCATTCTTCATTAGCTGCCCCTGCCTCGCTGATTTACTGCACTGTAGACCACATGATACTACTGGAAGTCAGGTGATTAAAGTTAGCAGCAGCAAGGCAGTCCTTCCTGACGCCTGGGTTCTTATCCTCACATGCAAATCACTGAGACTCTACTTTCTTATCTTCGATTTGCACACTCTTAAATCAAGTTCCTCACCTTCTCAAAGATTTAGATCATCCCTTTCGTTTCATCTAGTCACCTTACCTTCTCTTCTTTTGCCCACTTTTTTTGTTCATTTCCTCATTCAAATCACATTGGTATATATCTTTTTTATTTCTACCTCTCCGTACCTCATCTATGGTTTGCTTTGGCCTCACCTGTGTTTGTCCTAAACATCATAGAAAAGTGAAAATAATAAAGGAAATAACGATGATAATAATAATAGTAATAATGATAATAATAATAATAATAATAATAATAATAATAATAGTAATAATAATAATAATAATAATAATAATAATAATAATAATAATAATAATAATAATAATAATAATGATAGTAATATTGCTAATTATAATAATAATGATAATAATAATAATAATAATAATAATAATAATAATAGTAATAATAATAATAATAATAATAATAATAATGATGATAATAATAATGATAATAATGATAATGATAATG
The DNA here is from genome assembly GCF_036320965.1 of Panulirus ornatus. Classification (NCBI taxonomy): domain Eukaryota; kingdom Metazoa; phylum Arthropoda; class Malacostraca; order Decapoda; family Palinuridae; genus Panulirus; species Panulirus ornatus. The sequence goes on along the minus strand of NC_092231.1, from coordinate 39,646,619 downwards.
ATAATAATAATGATAAGAAGAAGAAGAAGAAGAAGAAGAAGAAGAAGAAGAAGAAGAAGAAGAAGAAGAAGAAGAAGAAGAGAGAAATGATGCATCAGCACAAATCTGTAAGAGAATCGGAAGGCTGCGCTTTTGTCATGGGTAACTCGCTTCGTGTGTGTTATCGTTCATAACCCATTTGATATCAATAGCACTGAATGAGGCGTTTAAAGGAGACATGACGTGTTATCACTGGGGCAGGAGAGTGGAAGGGGATGAGGGAGCGACGGGTCTTAGAGGGAAGAAGTAGTCCTGAAGGCGTGAAGGAATCATAATGGAAGGAGAAAGTCGTGAAGGGGGTCGTATACAGACGACCAAAAGAAAGGAGAGGGTCATTAAGGAAGAGTGGGTGGAAAAAGGAGATGAGGAGTGGGGTAAGAGTGAGGAAAATTTGAAGGAGAGGAGGAGAGGATAGGCGTGATGGAAGACACATAATCATTAAGTGACAATGGCGGAGATCAGTTGTAAGCCTGGTTGTGGATAGGGGACTGTGGTATCGGTGCATTACACATGACAACTAGAGAATGGATGTGAATCAACGAGGCCTTTTTCCTTCTGTTCGGGAGCTACGTTGCTAACGCGGGAAACGGCTGCCAAGATTGAAATAACAGTTTGACATTGATAATGATAATGATGATAATAATATTATTGATGATAATGATGATATTAATGATAACAATCATAATGATAACGGCATAATGGTATAATGATAGTAATAAAGAATATCATGATAATAGTAGCATTGATGTTATATTCCCTAACATAATATAGCGAAATCCCCTTGGTTGTGGTAATTAATGGTTTATCGTGCTAAACTAATCATTACCGTAACTCATCACTCTCCATTTGCAGATACTGGAATTGGTCATGCCAAGGTAGTAGTCATCGTGCATTAACAACCTTTAATTCTACAAATATTGGTTGTTATATTTTGTCAAACGTACTATTCACGTACTCTGCCTATTAATGTTTTCAAGCTAGGCTTGTCCACTTCGATCTAGTTCCTCACCACATAGTAAAAAGGCAAAGATAGTGTAATGATAAGTAAGTAATTCCGGTGAAAAATCATATAATTGTTGAAGCAATATTCCAAAAATGGGATGAATCAGGCTAAAACATTATAAGAGGGTTGTAACTTTAGTCGAAAAAAGAGTTAGTCATGAGAATTTACCGACGAAAGCATCGCCGAAGAAGACAAGAAAAAAAGGATTTATCACTTTATCAACTTCAGTCTCTAGACCATTGATTCGCCACAAGTTTTTCCTCATTTCGCCACGTGAACAGCCCTGGTTTACACATTACAGTACAGTTGTCTTGTTTTAGAATTACTTGAAAGGAAGGAGTGCAAATGATCGGTAAAAGTATGTGAGATAGCGGCAGGATGTTAAGAGGGCGCAGGGGTTGAAAAAGAGGGCAAATGAGAGTTTGGACAAATTGAGCTTTCAGTATGTGGAGCTTGAATCCCACATAGCATAGGCCATATGCATGGTAAGAGTCTTAAATTATCTTTAATACCTGAAGATTGTGTTAAAGTTTTTTTAGTTAGTAGATATGGCTTGACGTTGGCGGCCTTGATAACGATGGCGGTTGATAGTCTTATAACCCAAAGAACCAACCAGTCTTACTTTAAGTAGATCACAGTTGAGAGAGAGAGAGAGAGAGAGAGAGAGAGAGAGAGAGAGAGAGAGAGAGAGAGAGAGAGAGAGAGAGAGAGAGAGAGAGAGAGAGAGAGAGAGAGAGAGAGAGAGAGAGAGAGAGAGAGAGAGAGAGAGAGAGAGAGAGAGAGAGGTTACTGACCTCTAATGAGATCAGAGTGCAAATGATCGCTTAAAAGTCATTTTTCTTTTTTCACGATGAAAAAGAGGTAATTACTGGCCTTTAATTTTTCTTCTATTTGGAGCTAAACATTTTGCTGATATCTTTGTTGTATTTCCTATGTTCCGTTCAACACAATATCTACGTTTTCAATTTCTTGGTTTTCTTCTGTCACACGTCAGTATATTCATAACACTAGCGCATGATGCAAGAGGAAAATCAAGATTATATGTTTTACGTTCATGAGTCCTGAGTCTACTTAGAACCATATAAATGGCTAGCTGTAGCTGCTATAGTGTATCCATGTATGCTCCTATATGTCACCTACTTCCTGTATACCTGACAGTTATTGCAAGGAGCTGTTCACGCCCTTTCATTTCTAAATCAAGCAGTTATTAGCTACCTTTATCCTCAGTGAAGCCTTCTCTGCCCTCTTCTTTTTTGCAGAAGTAGAGCCAATTGTCTCGCTGGGTTACAGAGCGGCTCTAGATTGACTGCTACTCGTGTTCAGCCATTAGTGAATGGGAGCACAAGACAAGGATGGGTAAAAGGATATCTCATAGGGCTGCACAATAAATTAACCGGGGATATAGGCACAAAGCAATAAAATCATGGTCCATGGCAAGGTTCTCTGTGGTCATAATCTTAACTGTGGTAGAGACAGAATCGTAAAGCAGATGGCACCTGCTACTGGCTGGGGTCTTCTCAGCATGGCGTTCCCAGGCTTGTGATAGTTATTAGGTAGAATCTATTATGAGCGTCAGATGAGCAGAATTTGTAAGGGTGGGTCTGATACACATGGAAGCATAGAAGAGGGAGAATGAAGCAAGCAATAAGAGACGATAAATTTGAGAGTAAGATACAAGGAAACAAATGAGGGATGGGGGCGAGGGTAACAAAAAGAAAATGAAAGAAAAGAAGGGATGAAGTTAAAAGGAGAAAAATTAGATGAGAATAGATAGAACATAATGAATGATGAGGTAACGAAGGTGAACGGGAAAGCAAATGGAGAAGGGAAGTTAAAAATGAATGTTTTAGTATAGAGAGAGCTCTCAGCCGCCCTTGGTATTCAACGCATATTCAAGGTTTCTCTGCTCTTCTCTTTTTAAGCTATTTGTACTGATCACCTCAGCAGCATTGTATAAAGAGCACATTTCGAATATACGAGTAATATGGTAAACCTTCTCCTAACACGTGAATTGCTATAATATATCAAAACGCCTCTCCAAAGCGTTCTAACTCCTCTAGGAGAGCAGTTCTAGCCACTCCACCACGGAAGCTCTAGGTAAGGGATACTTTCGAGACTCAAGAAAATACTGGTGGACGATGTGCTGACAATTTTGTCATGAATTTTATAGTTAAGTTGAACCTAGTCCCTCCAGGAATTAAACATGTGAGGATAGACTGTAATATGTACTTATATGTTTATATATATATATATATATATATATATATATATATATATATATATATATATATATATATATATATATATATATATATATATATATATATATATATATATATATATATATATATATATATATTCCGCTCCAGTATTTAGCTTTACAAGCAAAACTGCATTCGTAGCTTAAAACACCAGCCGAAAGAGTAGAATATAACTAATGTATCCCATAATCTATATTTCAGGGAAGAATATATCCAAACGAGGTGTAAAATGACATAAAGAATAAATCTAAACAGAGAAAACATTTCCCAAATGAAAGGGCCTCGTAGAACTCCTGCGGCAGCTCACCCCATCCAAACTAACTCAAAAAAAAGGAGGAAGAGGTAAAAAAAGAAAAGAAAAACACACACACAAAGAAAGGGAAAACAAAGCCTGGCACGTTGAACACAAACGTTTAGCTTCAACTTTCCTCTAAAATTGTGGTCTTGGGCTCGGAGAATTTGGCTAAAGTTTTTGTCTGGGTCGAACTTATTATATTCATGGAAATGGATATGAGACTCTGTGTGTGTGCCACTCAGGGGATATTATGTGAGTATTACTACCTCTATGGCCGTGTGGGCTTTGTCCTTTCGTGTGTATGGCTGCAGCCTCTGGTCGGCGAAATATTTTTCTTCCTTACATTCTTTGCAGACGCTTCATAGGCTTCCCTCGATGGTCGCATTTCTCACTGATGTGTGAACTGTGTTTTCGATTTTCAGGGCCCCTGTGTGCTCTTACAGCTGCTAAAGATTCGCTAGGTCGTAACTTGGCAAAGGCCCTTGTCTTTTGGATGACCCTTCCCCTCTTTCCCCTTTGTGTACTTAACGAATGGTGCATCAAAAAGCCTCTCTTTAACCAGCAGAGGCCAGAGGCCAGCACCATGGTCGGTCTGGTACAAAAGGCAATGTGGGAGCAAACAGGAAGGCTAGTAACACCCCCACCTTTTTAGCAGCACAAGGCTTTTGGACTTCATTTGAGAGCACGAGAGGACCACCTTAATTCTCCATTGCTCTGTTAACACCTGTCTAGGTATCTCCGTATCTGTCAGTCTGTCTACCTGTCTATTCATATATGTTTCAAAGAATTCCACGTAAAGATAACTTAATACTGGAATATAAAACAAAATCACCATGGGATATCTTACCCTCTAAGACAATCTGGTTTATGTATGTAGATGATGTTCTTTGTGTTTGGCCAACAAACAAGAGTTGACAAACATTTTTCCTTTACTTAACTATTTTGTACTTTCTATCAAATTTATTGTGGAAGGGAAAAATAATTTCATGCTACTATTTTTAGAATGCATGATCTATAGGGATAGAGGAAACCCACTAATGTCTATTCTTATATTTCATATTACTCAGCTTAACATGACAGAGTAAAGCTATTATCATTCCAGTCGATGTTCCTTAGGCCATTACGTATACGCAGTCCAGAGTATCTTGATGATGAGTTTGAGAGGACATATTCTATTGGATCTAAGTTAAAGCATCCTAGATCTTTCATTGATAGATCTCTTAAGTTTGTAAAGAAATCTTTTAGAGTTAAACCCAAACCTACCCTATATACGAGGAATCTTTTAGTTCTCTCTTTTTACGATGATTTTACGTTACTTCTCAGGCTGCATAAATCCTTTAATGTAAATGAAGTCTTCAGCAATAAAAATGCTATAAAGAATATCTTGAAAAAATCGCCAGAAAATTCTGAGGGCTGTTTTTACAGAAACCCTTGTAAAAGCTGTAATATGTTTTCTATTGGGCAGAATGATAAGGATCTTTATGATAGACTTAAGCATCATAAATACAGTATAAGAACAGGACAACATTCAAATGCTTCGTTTAATCAAGTTAAAGGACATGACCATTGTTTTGACCGAAGCAATGATAATTAGGTTATAAGCAGTAACTCCTTAACCATGAGAAAATATCATTGAATCTTCTGTTACTAAATGCACAAAATATTGTTACATGAATATTAGTGAAGGTCTATACAAAGTGGATTACATTGTTGTAATAAGAGTTTGTGAACAGTCCCCTTTCCAGTCCACATAATAAAATTATATGAGAGGCATGGTGCCAGACCCGAACATTGTCCAACCCGAGCACCACCATCCGGTAACACTTGTTTACCAATAGCGTCCTAGTTACATCTCTTAATTGTATATCAAATGACTGTTCTGTCTTCTATCTCATTCTTATAACTCCCCTAACGATGCGATCATTGCACGAATATGCATATGGGAACTTATCGTGTCTCACTTTCTCATAGTTATCAGCAAATACTTGATCACGCGCAGCACTGTTAATCATTGCAATATATAAGGTATAAGTTTGTTGAGTATTCCTGGTAAATTATATGGGAGGGTATTGATTGAGAGGGTGAAGGCATGTACAGAGCATCAGATTGGGGAAGAGCAGTGTGGTTTCAGAAGTGGTAGAGGATGTGTGGATCAGGTGTTTGCTTTGAAGAATGTATGTGAGAAATACTTAGAAAAGCAAATGGATTTGTATGTAGCATTTATGGATCTGGAGAAGGCATATGATAGAGTTGATAGAGATGCTCTGTGGAAGGTATTAAGAATATATGGTGTGGGAGGAAAGTTGTTAGAAGCAGTGAAAAGTTTTTATCGAGGATGTAAGGCATGTGTACGTGTAGGAAGAGAGGAAAGTGGTTGGTTCTCATTGAATGTAGGTTTGCGGCAGGGGTGTGTGATGTCTCCATGGTTGTTTAATTTGTTTATGGCTGGGGTTGTTAGGGAGGTAAATGCAAGAGTTTTGGAAAGAGGGGCAAGTATGAAGTCTGTTGAGGATGAGAGAGCTTGGGAAGTGAGTCAGTTGTTGTTCGCTGATGATACAGCGCTGGTGGCTGATTCATGTGAGAAACTGCAGAAGCTGGTGACTGAGTTTGGAAAAGTGTGTGGAAGAAGAAAGTTAAGAGTAAATGTGAATAAGAGCAAGGTTATTAGGTACAGTAGGGTTGAGGGTCAAGTCAATTGGGAGGTGAGTTTGAATGGAGAAAAACTGGAGGAAGTGAAGTGTTTTAGATATCTGGGAGTGGATCTGGCAGCGGATGGAACCATGGAAGCGGAGGTGGATCATAGGGTGGGGGAGGGGGCGAAAATTCTGGGGGCCTTGAAGAATGTGTGGAAGTCGAGAACATTATCTCGGAAAGCAGAAATGGGTATGTTTGAAGGAATAGTGGTTCCAACAATGTTGTATGGTTGCGAGGCGTGGGCTATGGATAGAGTTGTGCGCAGGAGGATGGATGTGCTGGAAATGAGATGTTTGAGGACAATGTGTGGTGTGAGGTGGTTTGATCGAGTGAGTAACGTAAGGGTAAGAGAGATGTGTGGAAATAAAAAGAGCGTGGTTGAGAGAGCAGAAGAGGGTGTTTTGAAGTGGTTTGGGCATATGGAGAGGATGAGTGAGGAAAGATTGACCAAGAGGATATATGTGTCGGAGGTGGAGGGAACAAGGAGAAGAGGGAGACCAAATTGGAGGTGGAAAGATGGAGTGAAAAAGATTTTTTGTGATCGGGGCCTGAACATGCAGGAGGGTGAAAGGAGGGCAAGGAATAGAGTGAATTGGAGCGATGTGGTATACCGGGGTTGACGTGCTGTCAGTGGATTGAATCAAGGCATGTGAAGCGTCTGGGGTAAACCATGGAAAGCTGTGTAGGTATGTATATTTGCGTGTGTGGGCGTATGTATATACATGTGTATGGGGGGGGTTGGGCCATTTCTTTCGTCTGTTTCCTTGCGCTACTTCGCAAACGCGGGAGACAGCGACAAAGTATAATAATAAAAAAAAAAAAATATATATATATATATATATATATATATATATATATATATATATATGTATTTATTTGTTTATTTATTCATTCATTTTGCTTTGTCGCTGTCTCCCGCGTTAGCGAGGTAGCGCAAGGAAACAGACGAAAGAATGGCCCAGCCCACTCACATACACATGTATATACATACACGTCCACACACGCAAATATACATACCCATACATCTCAACGTATACATATATATACACACACAGACATATGCATATTTACACATGTACATAATTCATACTGTCTGCCTTTATTCATTCCCATCGCCACCTCGCCACATATGAAATAACAACCCCCTCCCCCCTCGTGTGTGCGAGGTAGCGCTAGAAAAGACAACAAAGGCCCCATTCGTTCACACTCACACTATCCCCTGGGGATAGGGGAGAAAGAATACTTCCTACGCATTCCTTACGTGTCGTAGAAGACGACTAAAGGGGACGGGAGCAGGGGGCTAGAAACCTAAAAGGAGAAACAGGGGAATATATATATATATAATATATATATATATATATATATATATATATATATATATATATATATATATATATATATATATATATATATATATATATATATATATATATATATATGTCGGTCTCCTATATCAGTGCATTCAACATGACCTGTGCGCATGACGAACCCAGTGAGAAATACTCAAGGTGCTGAGTGAACCCAATTCATCAGGAAGAAAACGTATGATATGTATCATATAGTGAAGATAATGAAGAATGATGAGAGAAATATGAAGAACTAGGTGAATTACAGGGTGATTGCAGTAGGATTATGTATAGAGAAGGGAAGTTTGTAAGGGAGGCGCTCCCACTAAACTACTGTGCCGGTGTGGTGTTGAGGGTGTGGAGAAGGTAAGTTTGTCTCTAAGGTGTAAGGAAGATGCCTTCATGAAGCATGTATCCAGTCCTTCGGTAATGAGGGGCTGCGGTAGCAGATGTTACGTAGAGAAGTAAAATATTACCAGCTTTAAGCTTCATGTACCAGTCAAGAGATATGGATCTACTTCAGATGATAAGCATAATTCTACGTTCACATACATGCTCAAGTGGCTCTTTGAATCGTTCAAAATCCTCCCCACGCTCGTTAGGCAGGCTCCAACCACCTTGCTTGTTAGTGTGAAAGCTATACTGTTTCTGAATGTGTTGCTATTGTTCACCTCTAACGTTGTTCCCTGTGTGAAATATTATGATAAAGACCAAGAAAAAGATCATCTGAGACAACGAAACGTCATTTTCCCCTGTGATATCAGTAGTTCTCAAATATGTTTGTCATACCGATGCTCGCTTGTCACTGGATCAAGCCAAGACAAAGAGAGTGATATAATTTCTTATGCATCTTATTCAAAGAAATTTTCATATTATCTGTCTATCTACTTATACATTCATGTAATAATTTCACCCATTGTGATGGAATTTCTCGAACAAACTTGCTGTTTAAAGACTAATAATCGCTTTAGAAAAGTTTCCACCGTTTCCATTTGATAATCGCTAAAGTTGTTTGCAATGCGTCGTACACTAAAAAAAAGAAATATGTAATACAGCGGCGAACGCAGTACGATGCATGGATGAATAGCTAAGGAGTGCATGACGTATCGAAAATCGAATGAATGTCCAACAATTACGATGGTAATTCCGTTTTCTCTTTTCTTGCTTCTTGTATTTTTCTGTTGATTCTAAAAACATTCATGACTTGTTACTTTGTCAAAAGTTAACCAAAGCAGCTTGTATGGCCTTAGTACTTTTACGTGCACTGAAGGAATGTATATGAGCAAAACCGCTCATAGAAACATGAAAACAATCTTTTGTCTCGACCATTAGTTTAAATGTGTATACGTTCGAGGGACGTCCTGAATATCCACTCGCAGATTAGAGTCTATGAGGCAAACGTTGCAGCCTTAGAGACAGAAATATAAGCTTATATCGCATTTGAGACAACCGGCACTGAGTTTTTACCAGTCGAAAAGCATCCAATGATACTACTGATTCGAATTCAATGTACACCTTGCTTGAGGGAAGAGGATTGAAAAAAAAATCAAACAGAAAGGATATATACGTTGCACTGATTTTATTCGTGGTTTTATTCGTGATATCCCACTGAAATTGAAGTTGATGACAACGCTGGCAATAACTTCGACTGTATCTGGATTGTCAGTAAAATGCAGCAGTAGTTAGCTCCACCGTGACAGAACGCGTAGAATGCGCCTTGAGTTTCCATGTATCATTAGAAAGTAAATTGTCTTCAACAAAAACGTTCGATGAAGTAGATAAACCGTAAAAGACTATCAGATTTACTTCGGCTATTACAAGTTTATAATTCTGAAAAGAGAAAGACAATCCATTGAACAATTTACGTCTGTGAACTCGACGGAGTTTAAGAAATGGCAGAGTGCATGTATAACACCACTGTTGTTTGGGTCAGGCCAGAGCGATCACCTTGTGACTGAGAATCTGGAAATTATAGCTGTCCTGGAGTACAGGACTCATGGCTTTGTTTACATGCCACTCATCTCCCAGAAAGTGAGAAATGACTCTTGTTCTGAAACACTGAAATTATATCTTGAAATAAGGATAGATATCGAGAGCAAAACAGTGGTGATTGTGCACACACACACACACACACACACACACACACATATATATATATATATATATATATATATATATATATATATATATATATATATATATATATATATATATATATGTGTGTGTGTGTGTGTGTGTGTGTGTGTGTGTGTGTGTAGGGTTGGAAACATGGCAATATGATGCATATATAATAGTGAACAATGACAAAATTAGTGCTATAGGCACTAACTGAAGAAGAATTTGGAGGATATATTGTAATTAGTTACAAGTACGTAAGGAAACATTGCAATATATAGCTACTGCAACGATTTATGAACAACGTGAAGAAATAGTTTGAAACAGAAAGTGCTATAGTGATTGGTGAATATTGTAGTGAGAATGTTACAGTATATAGTGATTGGTGGACAACATGGTGCGTTGTTTTGTGAGGAATATGAAGATTTTGCAACACATAATGCTTATAGTGAATGGTGAACATTACCGTGAGCATGTTACAGTGCATAGTGATTGGTGAACTATATATGTATTGTATATAATTCTAATTAATGGTCAATAACTGGAAATATTGCAACATATTGTGTTTAACAATGTGGTTAAGATACTACAGTGTTTAGTGTTCATGAAAGCAAAAATACTGTAACGTATAATGATTATAGTGAATGAAGAAACTCTTGCAAAACATAGTGACTGGATCATGGTATAGTGGAAATATTTGTACTTATAATGACAGAAAAAAATCATTGCATGGAAATATTGCAAGCTATGATGATTATAACTAATAATGAGCATTGTAGTGTATATGATACAACTTATAGCGATGATGGATAGTCTTGATATGATATAGTCTTTAAAACCTATATACAGTTATTGATAATAAGATTATTTGGACAGTTTCAAAGTTAATTGCTTGAAATTCTCGTGTGTCGTGACTAGCTGCTACTGACACACCTCTACAGCAGCCAAGAGGAGGAAGGTAAGTAAGAATTACTGTTCCATTCATATGTATTTCAACTATATCTTGATACGATATAGTCCTTAAAACCTATTTACAGTTATTGATAATAAGATTATTTGGACAGTTTCACAGTTAATTGCTTGAAATTCTCGTGTTTCGTGACTAGCTGCTACTGACACACCTCTACAGCAGCCAAGAGGAGGAAGGTAAGTAAGAATTACTGTTCCATTCATTTGTATGGTGATCATATTTCTATTAATTTCATACGTCAATGTTATTTAATGGTTATGTTTCCGCTGATCTTACATTATATTTCAAAAGCAAAGTTTGGCGATCACTTTTCAGCGATTATGTTATTTATCAAATGCCTTTCTAGTGATTTCATTTTAATAGATTATTAGTTATAGGTCGAAAGATATTTAACCCGATTCTGCTAAACACTGAACCCATTTCGGACCTAGTATTTCAACTGGTTTCAAGCTGTTTGTGAATATCAAAACGAGGAAACTATATATGCGTTTATTGGCCTATTTAAGACAGCTCCCGCCTATACTCAGTCATTATGACCATTGTGAGAATATAAGTTAATACAACAAATGCGACATAAACGGCATTAAAGGGCGTAAATCTCACACTATACGACCGATAGTTCAGCCACATGGTGCTGGACTACACCTTTGCAGAGACCAAACGATGTAGTCTTAAATTACTTGATTTTAGATAAAGGAGGATTTAATTAGAATCACATAAAGGGTGAATATTCAGTATATCATAGTTTGTTGCTGTTAATTCCTCCCCAGCCCAATGCAAAAATTTGGTAAAGATAAGATTATATATATATATATGGTTAGTATTACCCCAAGTGTGATATTCGAACATAAAAACTGGAGGCTATGTTGCAAGAACTTTGACACTTAGGTAACGAGAGTTCTAAAGTTAAAAGCGTTGTGAGCCACTTTGAATGTGCGGAATATTCGCGAATGAAGGTCGGTAAAAGAGGCAGAGTCATCAAAGATCGAATATATAAACACGATTTTTATCTTAATAGACAATTATCTGGGGTGAAACAGATATCATCAATAAGTTACTTATCATTTTCTACTTATCACTCAACCTAAGGTTTCTTTAGCTTTGCTGATCAGTGAATGATATAAACTTACGAAAGTATCAAGGAAGCACAAGAAAACGTCGTTTATTTGAAAGAAATTATGGAAGAAATTTGCACCAGTCGATGTAATGTCCTTAGTCTTCACGAAAATATATGTCATGGTTATTTCCAAATAATCATATGTAAGTAAAACTCCGTTTTACTTATACAAGGAGCTCAGAAACGTAGAAAATAGCAGCTTCTCATTATAATCATCAGTTCCTGGCACCTTACAGCCCAGAGGATGCCAACAAATGCTGTAAAGACTTTGACATAACCAACCCAGTGTGCCACAGGATCACGAGCTATCACCTTGAGGATCGACCCTCACACACGCATATCTAAATGGATCATCAATGTTTTCTACCGAGTATGTTACTACAACTATACCGTTCCTGTTGTTATCCCGTGGCCCTCCATCTTGTCAGCCTTGCGTCTCCTGCTGTCCAATAAGTTGATAAAGCGACTTAGTGTTCTTGTAACAGGAAGACGCGCATTTAGCACTTTTTTGTACTTTGAGATCGGTGTAGCATCATCACCACCTTCACTTTCATTTTTCGTAATGTTTTCCATAATATTCTATTCATTAATAATAACTTCAGTAAACTTCAGTCTACACTGATGTATGATATTCATGTCTCTTCCACCATCACAAACAGCCTCGAAGGGGACTAAGTGGTCGTTTGTTGTCTGAATTTCTTTGTATTCCTTTGTATCTTTCTTCATTGGTACACACACACACCACGAAGGACTTCCATCTTGATGGAGATAAGGTCATCCAACTCCCCTGATGACAGTATGTTTGGTGCTGCTTCGCCACTGGTGAATCATTATGCTAGTTTTGATATCTTGACCGTGCTCCCAGAACTGGACTTTTTGTACTAGTGTAGGCAAGCGATCACAAATACCCTTCAGGTCCGTATGCTGGTAATGCATATGTAAGGCTATGTGGAGTATCTTTCACACTCTTTGCGCTTGTAGAACTACGTTTGTTAATGGGCCACGAAGCTACTTACTCCTTAACGGTGTAGAAAAGTTTATTAAGGATTTCATTGCTACTAGGCAAAAGATAGCGACAAAAATCTAAAACTAAAACGAGAAATTTATTCTTTTCAGTTAGCTTCAAAGTCTAATTGAAAACGATTGTAGCTATCTTTTACCCGTTTGTCATTGTGGACAACACTCCCATATTTACCTATCGCCAGCGTAATTCAGACTCAGTGTATGTATATTTCTTTCGCAGAACTACTGCACGTCAATGTGTTGATTACTTAGTGCGCAGAAATAATTAAAGTTATCATCAGATTTATTGAGTTTTTTGAAAACTCGGTCTTCACTATTCACAAACCTGGTGTGTCAGTTATGTTAGATAAGATCTCTGATTTTCATATATATATATATATATATATATATATATATATATATATATATATATATATATAAGTAATGAGTTCTATAACTTTACCTTTGTTTAAAGGCAGAGAACCCAATTTGTAAGCATAGACTAGGCAATATCACGTTTGGGTCGAAAATCAAAATTATGTAATGAATATTTCCCGGGTACATTTATGTTTCTGCGGAGAGAGAGAGAGAGAGAGAGAGAGAGAGAGAGAGAGAGAGAGATAGAGAGAGAGAGAGAGAGAGAGAGAGAGAGAGAGAGATAGAGAGAGAGAGAGAGAGAGAGAGAGAGAGAGAGAGAGACCAACTCAATGTGGAAATGAGAAATCGAGATAAAAAGTGCTGCAGAACTGGACATATTCAAATATTAGGAAATGTTTGGATTCAACTCTTCTCATCACCCCGTCAACTAAATATCCACGAAATATATATAGCACTAGAGTCAAAGTTCTCTCGAGCCTATGCTCAATGCAGGAATGGCCACTTGGGAATGCTTCATGTAAACACAACCTTTTCATGGCATATTTTTCTTCCTGAGTGAAGAGTAATTTCATGTCCGTGTGAACAGCTAAGATCACTCTTCTATTATCCTACAGTGGCAAGTATGTTCCTTCTCTTTTCGAAGGGATAAGCTATTAATCATCAAGCCACTACACTCCCTGGATTAATCTATCATATTCGAACGTTTAAACCGTCATGCTCAGGGGGTTCATTCATCACACAGAACGAGGGCTTTAATCAATGGAATCTAAAGGGCTTAAGCTATTGTATTCGAGTTAAATCATCACACTCAAGGGATTCACTCATCATGATCAATGGGTCAACACTATGGTGGATAAATGGTACAAACAAAACACTAATGGACTCTATCAGCATCAGTGACGTGATTTTCCTACTTCCCTTGCTAATCGTGTCTCGTTTTCTCCACGAATTAGAGAACGTAACGCTGGTCATGTTACTATATCTAATAAAGATTGATAACGTAACGCTGGTCATTTTACTATATCTAATAAAGAAACTCGTGAAGAAAGGAAATGCCATTGATGGCAATTGTATTCGTTGATGATATTGCATTAATGGGAAGTTTTGAGACCGATATTCTTGTTCGTATCTTGGAACGCCTTATCATATCACCACAGAACCATTGCTCCAGTCGAATGAATAGGCTTCGTCCGTGCAATCTTTTATCATGTCTTGTATCTTAGCCTTGATCGTCTAGTCCTTATCTGGACCTTTTTTTCGCCTATCATAGGCCTTTTTTTGTTATAGTCTTACACCATAGCGTTACCTCATCCACAAGAGTTGGTCTTAAGAGGGAGTTCCGATGAGTCAAAGTGGTCTTTAAGGATTCTATTGTAAACATTTCGAAATGAATCGTAACAATCGGGTTGCGTTTTTTGAGCTGCTAATGTGCTTGATTCTGGTGAAGTCCTCTCTTTTTCTTTTATGTTAGCTAAGACATTACTGGCGACTGAATGCTCTAATCAAATCCACCTCATTAACGTTATATATAGAATATATATATATATATATATATATATATATATATATATATATATATATATATATATATATATATATATATATATATATATATATAAAATGTATATTTCTATTTATATATTTACGCACACACACACACACACACACACGCACACACACACCTGCCCTTGCCTGAGCCAGATACCAATTCTACCGGGCGGCCAGTAAAATGCATGATCCTTCTCTATATATATCTCTGGAAGCGTTTTCCGAGGTAGATGCTATTCCTAGTTATTTCTTATACCGTTCAGTTCTCTACATTTAATTTTGCCTCTCCCCTTATGTTGAATTCATTTTGCTTTATATCTCATTTAAAACTACACCATTAGGCTGTTAAATGACTAGTACATCTATCCTCTTTACGTTTTCTCCTCTTTCTCTCTTTTAAGGATGATCCATTTTCTTCTCTTATTGTTCTTGTCATCTTTTTCAGTAAAGGTATCCGCTTCCTAAAGACCCTTAAACCAAAATATTATTGTCGTACTCATCCCCTTGTTTTATGGATCGCATGACCAAAAATACATTTATGCGTTCGTTGATTTTTTCATGAGTTT
>NC_092231.1:39583785-39626285 GCF_036320965.1 Panulirus ornatus | reverse complement strand
ATGACAGTCCTTATCTGTGAGATATTTCTCGTATGTAAGATACAAAGAATGTATGTGAGAGGATTATCCATGGATGTGTAGCAAGACGAATGTTTGATGTTATGCATGTGAAGTGGGATGTGGTTGTAGGATCACGCATGTAAAACAGAATGACGTAATGGAGGCCCGTATATGAAGAGGGACGACAATGTGAGGATGCACTTTTGAACTGGGGTAACGATTTGATGCCACGCATGTGTAAGTGGACGGCGGTGGAGGGCGCCACGCATGTGAAATTTGGCGACTTTTTGAAACGATAGTGTGGGGCTACACTTGTGAAGTGGGATTAAACCGTAATGCCGATTATGTAAAGCGGGACATCGTACAGGCTAAAGCAGGTAACAGACTAACGTAACCTGTGTAAAGACAGACAAAATTTTCCTATTATAGTTCGGTTGAAGGGCACATAGCAGGGGTTTATGAGTAGGGACAAATCGGACTGTACAGTGGAGAAAACACACTTGACGATGATAAGATAGGTTCATACCCAAAAGATACAAAACAAATCCTTTTTTTTCCCCGCAGGAAAGGTCGGGAGGATAGATTCCAGTATTACAGATTGTACAAAAGAGGGTCGGGTGACATTCGAATACAGGCGTTCGAAGGACATTCAAGCTATGAGACAGTGACAGTTTTCATGTTGCAAAATCATAAATGGCATTTTGATAGTCTTAAAAGTTGATGCTTCACCTCTGATAGTAAATTAATTACTTGTTGTACCTTTGTTTGTGTAGTTATGAGCAAATTTTATGGGTATTTTGATAACTGTTTATGATCTGAAATTCAAGAAATAATCATCAACAGAAGCCTACTTTAAAATCAAGCTTTTCGATGATTTCTTTAACAAAGGACAGCCTAGATTTTTACGAGAAATTTGGATCAGTCTTTCTCTGGAAGAAGTACATGTGCCACTTACATACATTGATGAGAAGCTTTCAAATTGTCCTCTCTAGATGAGTGTATCCCATAAGGTAAACCTAGATTAGAGTCTAATTGTCATTTACTTAGATGTTAGATGACTGTATCCCATAAGGTGAACCTCTATGCTGAATGATAATTGTCATTCATTTGGATTTTGAAAGTTATCACTTGCGACAAATCCTCATTTCCAAACACTTTTACGCTAGCATCACCCCTTAATTTCCCACGGGTGTACGTGGAGGTCTGGTCTAGGTTCCTTGGAATATGAATATTGTATCACTTTTGGATTTTCCTCAGACATATTGATTACTACCTCAAGTGACGTGTATACCCCGTCCTCTGAGGACTGGAGGTATTCTGGGATTTCTGTGTATATGTTTTTTTTTTTTTTTTTTTTTTTTTGTGTGTGTGTGTGTGTGTGTGTGTGTGTGTGTGTGTGTGTGAGTTACAAGGAGAGAAGTTTTACTGACACTCGAGTTGCCCCGTCACTTAACCCTGTATATTTTCATCGTATCTATACTCTAGTGTATCTGTGTACACTCTTGCATTTACCCAATGCTAAACCAGGTAACCATTCATCGACCAGCCTCGACGGGAGGAGGAGCACCTGAGTTGGGTGAAAGCCAACTACTATGTCCAGGATTCGAATCCATGAGGCTCTGACCCCTGGCTAGCGCGAGCTGATTCATAGTCACCAATACGTCACAGTGGCCCGTTGGCCGATGTATGGTGTGTGTGTGTGTGTGTGTGTGTGTGTGTGTGTGTGTGTGTGTGTGTGTTTGTCTGTCTGTCTGTCTGTCTTCCTTTCAGGTAATAACAGAACTCGAGTAATAATATTACGTTCATGTCATAAATCTGGACCTGGATGGATTTGAAGTTCACGCCATTGTCCTCATTTATGGATGCGCTGGTCACAGACACTGCTTAAAGTAAACTCTGTATCATTCTTTACTACCCATGAAATATCGAGCATCTGAGAGGATTAACAATCCTCATCCATTTGAGCTAATCGCTGAAGAAATTGATCTGTTGGAAGGGTTTTAGATTATAAGACCATCATATTGCAGGAGTTGGGGTTAAGTAGGTGAGGTAGTTAGTACAGGAAAGGACGTGTTGGCTATTCGCACTTTGTGAACAGTTCTTTACTTTCTATTGACTTACACGTTAAAGAAAGAATCATATAGAAGGGATTCATATTTAGTTTGGCGTGTAAATAAGTTGTTGATTGAGGTAATTCATTTTTACTTGCATTGGTGGAGGATGTTGAGAATGAGTGCGACTGTGAAGCAATGAGTGTGTTTCTGGGAGATTGTTCCGGGATCGAAGTGTCCTAATGAGAATTTTGGCTACGTAAGGTGTTCGTAGGAGAGGCTGTTAGTGACAGAATTTGTTAAGGAAGGCAATGATGGAAGATGATATACTGGTGGAAAAATATATTGGAAAGGAATTACCTTCTATCTTGGTGCAACAATTTAAGGGATTATGTTGGAGAGGGAGCTTAATCATCAAGAAGTGTGTGACTCAGTGAAGGAGTGTGATTGTAATTACCTGAATCTATGACTACGAGGAGAGAGTTCTGCACCCGTTAGGCCTCAACTTTTGAAAATTTTCTGCTATCACACAATATCTTAAACTTATGTATACTGTCTATATCATAATCTCAAAATTATGTTTCTATTCATTTTACTATTATCCACTATTCACAAACAATGAAAGAATTTCTTTACAACTTTCCAGACAACTTTCTTGTATGATTTTACTTTCTGGCCTTTGGTTGTTCTACCTCAGCACTTTCGAAAAACTATTCTCTGTCTACGTCTTCGAGCTCTTTTAAAAGTTCTAAGGATGTGAACACGTCATCCCCTCTGCTGTACAGGGTGGTCTGCAATGTGCATATGTGCACGAAAAGTGTTGTACGATCGATCATTAAACTGCCAGGTTGTTATAATCGATATTCCTTTATGGTCAAAGATGAGTGCTTAAGTGGCATTTTTATTTGCCAAAATTGCCACGATTGAACAAGCAAGATGTTGTATGAAGTGCTTGTTTTATTGCTTTTCATAATTGACCATTTTCCCGTAGGGAAAGTATGTTGCTGAAATATATATATATATATATATATATATATATATATATATATATATATATATATATATATATATATATATATATATATATATATATGTCAAGGGGTATAATAGTTGAAGCTAAATTGGTGACAGGGAATACTGGTAAGGAGTTACGTTCGTGAGAAAAGGCTAGACTAGTGAGGAAGTGAGATGGTGAGGAAAAATGATAGCTCAAGACTTGTGTTGCATTCAGATGCGAGATATTAATGAGGCAGCATGTTGGCGAGTGAGTGAGCAGGTGAGGGATAGTGTCGGAGGCTATGTTGGTGAGAGAGAGGGACTATTATGGGGAATGTGTTTCGACGAGGAGAAATACTCGTAAGGAGCATATCAGTTTGATAGACCACAGTAATAGATAGTGCTTTAAAATGCCCGAAAAAAGATTCATATGCTTTTTTGGTTGCGATAGAAATAATAGATTAAACTGCGAAAGTATTATCTCATTGACGTATAAATACAGTGGATATTATTAGGAATGAATACCGATAAGGATGATGATGATGATTTAGCTACTCCGATTCATGGCACATTTGATTCCGATGCAACCCTTTTGTATTGTCTGAGTTGATGAAATCGTTGTAATCATGTATCGAAAAGTCAGAGGTTCCCCTATTTTCTCATAGATGGGAGTAAACAGAGATTACATACATTTTCTCTCTCTCTCTCTCTCTCTCTCTCTCTCTCTCTCTCTCTCTCTCTCTCTCTCTCTCTCTCTAATTATATATACAAGAAACAAAAGAAGTTCCTTTAATAGTAAAGGTGAAAAGCATATAGCAATGGGTAGGCGTAGGCAAGCACAGAAAGAAAAGTGGGTACAATCTCTTAACAGAAGGAGATAGCCTGTGTCACAGAGGATCCTAACCCATCGATGGAATAGATGACAGCAATGATACTGGCCTTGTTTACAAGGCCAGAGAGGACCGGAATACGTTTGAGCGCAAGATGTGTAAGCACGACGAATCAAAGTCCATTTAGGTATATAAAATGTTATGTGGAAACAATATATATATATATAGACTTAATCATATAAACGAGGGGCCATGGTATGTCAAAAGCAAAGGATACAACACATAGAATATACCGGCTTTGGTGACAAAGATAGATTCTTTCCTATAGATACCTTCTCAGATTCATGGTTTTCTCACAAAAGTACATATATACATATATACCTTCTTCCATAGATAGTTTTTCATGTGAAAACGTTTTCACACACACATTTTCTCATATGTCGTGGGCTAAATTGGTCAAATGGACTCCAAATACTGTTTTGTGGGCCGAGTGTGGGTCATAAAGTCTAATGCAGGACTTGTGGGTTCACTGAGTGGAGTGGAACGTATTACTTTAATGGACTCTCTCTTGCCCCTAACATCGTCTTAGACTTTTTTCAAAATGCATTTTCTCCATAGCAGTTGCCCAACATTCGTTTTTGTCGATAACGAGTTCAATTTGTAATCATTCGTAAGCACTGATGTCCACTCTTCAACTCGTCTCTCTTTCCCATCGTTCATCCCATGAATGACAACGTCATTTCTGCCCATTTTCTGCTTTGGTCACACTCAATCTTATCGTCATTGCAATTCGACCCTATTTCGTCTTAATCCTATTCATGCTGCTTTATATTTCTAGCCTGTACCCTGATAATGTGTTCCTTGTATTATAGATCTTGATGTCTTTCCTCCTCTTCCCTCTTCTTCCAGCAGCACTCCCTCATAAATCTTATCTCATTGTCTTCCCTCCATAAAAATCCCGCCTCCAAAATCTCGGAAAAAGATTCCCCCTTTAATCCATTCACAGGCGCTTCCCACTGCCATTCTTCTCTCCCCTAGCCATTCACGTTCTAGGATATCCAAAACCTTACTCTCCCCGCTGTCTCTCTCTCTCTCTCTCTCTCTCTCTCTCTCTCTCTCTCTCTCTCTCTCTCTCTCTCTCTCTCTCTCTCTTTTTGATTCTTCCTTTCTCATCAGTCATTCTCTCCTCCTCTCATCACCATCAATACTTTCCTTTTCTCTTCCATCACCATTGCCGCTGACGCCTCACACGGCCCATTTTCTTCAACCCCTCCCTACTATCGATCGCCTCCCTTAGCTCCTCTGGTATCTTTTTCTTTAACAATAAGCGTGGTATAAGAGGAAGAAGAGGTGGGACAGGGGAAGAGATAGTTTGAAATGGAAGAGAAGACTGATGTGTGTGTGTGTGTGTGTGTACCAGTGTAAGTCTTTTATGGACGTGGGTGAGTAACTGAAAACGTGTTTTTGGTGCTTTATTCATATACCCAGGTAGACTTGGGGTGTGTATGTATCTTCGGTTGTTTGAAGGAGATTCGCTAAGCTAAGCTAAATGTTATTCACTGTGTCCATCGATGGATGGCTAAAGCTCACTGAGTGCTTAGGGACATCGAAGGAACAAAGGGCGTTCCATATTTGTACTGTTGTACACATCTCAGATTTGCATGTAGTTTGTATCATTCTTTTCTCCCAATCTCTGCCACACTTTATGAGCTGCTTCTCTTAGGTATGAACCAGCTGCTTTAATCTTTAATCGTTCGTGCTCTTCTACGGTGTTTTCAATGTAGTGGTATTTTTCATTTGTCACGAATCATAGGGATTCATTTTCTATCTTACGCAACTTCAGCAAGAGTTGTTTGTGTAGAGGCAAGGAACGTTGGTATGCGTGAGTAAGTTAGGATAGGTATTATCACTGCCTTTATATGTAATTTTCTGTTCTCTGGAAGGCGCCAGAATCTATGCAGACCGTTCAAGGCCGCTTTTCCTTGTGCAGATCTCTTGTTGATATGATCTGTTATCATACCTCCTGATGTGAGTGTGTGGCCCAGAATTCTACAGCTCGTCTTATGCACTGTCGTGTTTCCTTTTGTGATTATGTCGATAGGTTTTCGTTCTTCCTTGCGTTACTGGAGTAGATTTGTTTATGTGTGTATTCGAATTTATTTAGTCTGGTTGTCTCTGACTGTATCCAACGAGTATATTCTGGAAGCGAGTTGTTCGAGACAACGATATGAGTGGCTTCATCGGCAAAGATATCCATGCTCATGGCACCTAATGGCTGGGGAATGTTAACTGTGTTTGGTATGAATGGTGTTGGTGATAGGACGCTGCCCTATGGTACCCTGCCTCGTATAGGAAATTTAGCTGATATTGCTGATATGATAATTTCTGCTATGCGTTGGTCAAAAAAATTACACAGCACTCTTTCTCTGATCTCAAGCAGGCCTAATTGTAGTAATCTCCATTGTAGGCAAGTTATTCACACTTTATCAAAAGCTCTTCTTTTGTATTTCTATTACTGAGCAATTCACATCTTGTCCTCTGGAGATAGCTGTTTTTTTTCTTTTTTAGGCCGCAATCGCTACTGCTGAAGTGGCACTTTTGTCCCAGTGGTTGCCGTATCGATTATGGTTATGGAGATTATTGCTTTCAAGGTGTGTTCTTAATCTTAGGTTCATCATTCTTTCAACAAGTTTCCCTTGGGACATCTAGGATGGATGTGGGACGGAAGTTCTTTGGGTCAGTCTCTGGGCTTCGTGGTTTTGGTATCACTGTTACTCTGGCTGCATTAGACCCTCGGGGAGAGTGTCCTCTAGTTGTTGAGAAGGTACTGAAGTCCTTTTGTACTTTGTCTCTTATTTATTTCACTTTTTTTCCCCTGGAAATGAGTTCTTGGTTTTCAGGATGGCTGTGCGAGGTTCTGGCAAGTAAAGTACCACAGAGAGGAGGTTGTTACGGGATAGTTGGGCTGAGTCTGTAGTCTGGTTTGGGACGATTCTTTCTCTGTTTAGTGTCAGCCAGTTATTCATTCCCATCTTGTGATCTTGGTTCTACCTTCTGTTTTCCTACGGCGTAGTCATGAACAATGGTCCCCATGTATTCATGAATTGTCTCGCCATATCTTCATCATCATTAATTTTGTTAGTGTTAGCTTGTAGACACTAAATGTTCCCTAGTAGGTTTTTAATTCTTTACCAGCATGATTGTGGGTCACTATATTTCTGCGCAGGGGAAATATAGTGCAGGAAATGTTGTTCTCTTGCACCTCTCTCTCTCTCTCTCTCTCTCTCTCTCTCTCTCTCTCTCTCTCTCTCTCACACACATACACACCACGTACAGACGCACGTGCTCGCGGAGTCCATCAGCATTCCTCACGTGTCTGACCTAATAAGAAACATTCATCCATACCCACCACAATATTTCTCTCGCTCTCCATTCCCATTATTCGCGTCTTTCTCTTTCTGCCTTTCTTTCGCTGTTCATTTCCTTTTCTTAACCTCCCATCCAGTATTCTTCTACCCTCCGTATCCGCTACTTCCCTATTTCTACCTTCCTCCTTTGCTTACTAATCTACCATCTATCATTCACTTGATCAATCAGTCAACCAGCCTGTCTTTTTATCTACTCAAGAATCTATCTACCTACTTAATCTACCATATATCTATCTATCTATCTATCTATCTATATATCCATAGTTGCTACCCTAATACACACCCTGCTGACACCCTGCCTTACAACATCCCAAATACTGTCCCTCCCTAACTCAATACCAACACGTATATTTTCACCACTAGCCACGCTCTCCCTTCCTTAGTGTTGCTCATTCTCATAGGTAGGTAGCAAGGCAGGCAAGAGGCGTGAGCTGCTAATCAAGATTTGATTCTCAACGTTTCGATGATTGTCTTCCTGAAGAGAATGTATTTATCCTGAGGAGGACAATTATCCAGACGCTGAAAATTAGATTCTGATTAGCAGTTCTTGTCTCATGGCCAACTTACTGTGCTGTGACCCGCCCAATCCCCACGCTTAGTCTAAGACCTAAATATCCTTCACGAGATCCGTTCACAAAAGGTGGTATTTTTATCCTTAGATCATAAACCTGTATCGTTGCTCAATGATTACGAGTATAAGACAAAAGGCTCATCAGACGCTTGAGTTTAATATTTACTTAGATTAATGATAATGTGAGCTCTGAAACGCCAAGTTTGCCCTTGAGACATTGAAAATGGATATCGACAATAGAAAAAGAAAGTCTAAATAAGTTAAGCAACTTGAGTGCAAATGAATAATCGAATCCAGGCACTTTTCATACATTGGATTTCAAAAAGTGTACAATAAAAGATAACTTATCAGCTTGTTCTGGTATAAAACAAAAGCTAACAGTGAAGGCCTGGTAAGATATCAACGTAATCTTGAGATTAGAAAAAAGAAATGACAAAATACTCTTTGGCAAGTACAAATTCATAATCTTGATATATATTACATCGATATATCTCGAGTCAGTAGTAAGTGACGGGACTGTGGAGTAAAACAATCTCATAACAAACATGTATTTTGTATGGGTTTAAGAGTAAATCATTTTGCTTGTGTTGTCCATTACGTAAAGGACTGTTCAGGCAGTGCAAGTAAATGCACAGAATCTAAGTATAATTCAAAGGGAATTAGTCCAAGCACTGCATCGTCATTCAGATACTTAAACATAAGAATAGCAAGCATCTTGAAGATCCCATAGCATTGTGGAAGAGTGAATGAAAAGGCACAAGGAAGTTGAGGCTTTATGTGTAGGATTTTCGAGGTTATATAGGAATCGCTTATTATGTTATCTGAGATAGCACGGGCAGCTGAGGCCTTAGCAAAGGCCATCCCATTAACGATATATATATATATATATATATATATATATATATATATATATATATATATATATATATATATATATATATATATCGTTTGTTTGTTTTGTTTTTGTTATTTTTTTATTTTCCAAAAGAAGGAACAGAGAATTGGGCCAGGTGAGGGTATTCCCTCAAAGGCCCAGTCCTCTGTTCTTAATGCTACCTCGCTAACGCGGGAAATTGCGAATAGTTTAAAAGAAAGAAAAGAAAATATAAATATGTATATATATACCCTGTCCTGAGCCAGGTACCCTTTTTATCAATCAACCCCTAGGGGTGGATGAACTGCTGGGTCGACTGTGAACCGACTGCCGCAGCCAGGATTCGAACCTATTCGCTCTTCACAGGGCAGCCCGTGAATGCATCACGATCAGGAATGCTAAACACTATTCCATGTAATGCTTTCTATCTACAACATCATCAAGACCTCACTTACAGTATGCACTGCAGCTTTGGTTCCTATACTATATCAGGGGTATCGAAAAGTTAGTTTCTATATAACAACGAGTCACGAATTTCATTCCTTTACCCCTTATAGGAAAACCTTCAACACGTTAGGCTGAAGGAGAAGCATCTATTATTTCTTGAGAAAGGTTGAATTCTAACACAGCTAAAAACACGTTTCCAAGTGGTCCAAGGCCCTGGTAAGGTAAACGCTTGTAGGTTATTTACTAGGGTCCCAGAGGCTGCCACTAGATGAGAATGTACCCCGATGTCACCAGAAACTTCCTTCAAATTTCATTAGTGGCTAACAGAACCCTACCCCGAAGTAATGAACCGGCGAGTTCCGCTGTTGAAAACTTCAGTTAGGCTCGATAAACACGTTAAAGGAAATGGTATGCTATACCTGCAAGCTATAAACCAAAGGGCTAAAACGTATCAAACTCCCCGTTCCATTACCCCTTTACGAATTACGAGTGCATCAAAGGTGTTATTCTCGTTATGTATAGATTAAGATAGTGCATCATATGCCTTTTTTTCCTTTTTTGTCGACATTCCTGTAGCAAATAACTGATGAGATGCAAAGAGTAAAATAAATAATGACATTAGAAAAAGAAATCTATGTTTTCTTAATCTTTAAAATGTCTACGTAAGCTTCTTCATCGTGTAAGGTGCATAGCTTTACCCTTTTCCATGCAGGTATGGTTTATGAAAAAGTTTCTGGTGAGGGAGAGAGCGTCCCCTACTAAATCCGATATCTATCCTTACTACTTTAAGAGCTTTGGTATGATGGAGTATTTGCCTGGAGGGGACCGCAGCCCATTGTAATCAGTTGATGTATGCATATGTAACTTAGTTCACAACACCACATCCAATATGACCTGAGGCACTTCATCATCTCCATTATACCAAAATCCTTTACACTCTATCACACCTTCACCTGCAGTCCCACCCATCTAACTTCCATCTTCCATTATATCTACAATCTTGCACACCCTCCTTTCATCTGTCAACCCCTCTCTCTATATATTTTTTTTCCCTCTTCGTTACCTTTGCTACATCCCCTCATCTATACTCCTCCTCTCCCTTCTCTCCTTCCTATTATTCTTCCCCTTGTATAAATCGTCCTTCCAAGTCCCCTAGTGAGCAGGTGCAGCTGTATGTTGGCGTGATCTCGCCTTACCTTGGGACTGGGGTGATGAGGAAGGAGCAATTCCAAGAGTTATGAAAATATTGTATAAACCTGTTATGTTTATCATTTATGATATATATATATATATATATATATATATATATATATATATATATATATATATATATATATATATATATATACATATCTCTTTTATTTATTTATATTTCATTTTACTTTGTCGCTGTCTCCCGCGTTAGCGAGGAAGCGCAAGGAAACAGACGAAAGAATGGCCCAACCCACCCATATACACATGTACATACCTACACGTCCACACACGTAAATATACATATCTATACATCTCAACGCATGCATGTATATACACACACAGACATATACATATATACACATGCACATAATTCATTGTCTGCCCTTATTCATTCCCATCGCCACCCCGCCACACATGAAATAACAACCCTTTCCCACCGGATGTGCGCGAGGTATCGCTAGGAAAAGACAACAAAGGCCACATTCGTTCACACTCAGTCTCTAGCAGTTTTGTATAATGCACCGAAACCAAAGCTCCCTTTCCACATCCAGGACCCACAAAACTTTCCATGGATTACCCCAGATGCTTCACATGCCCTGGTTCAATCCATTGACATCACGTCGACCCCGGTATACCATATCATTCCAATTCACTCTATTCCTTGCACGCCTTTCACCCTCCTGCATGTTCAGGCGCCGATCACTCAGAATATTTTTCACTTCATCTTTCCACTTCCATTCTGGTCTCCCACTTCTCGTTCCCTCCACCTCTGACACATATATCCTCTTTCTCAATCATTCCTTACTTATTCTCTTCATGTGACCAAACCATTTCAAAACACCCTCTTCTGCTCTCTCAACCACACTCTTTTTATTACCACACATCTCTCTTACCCTTTCATTCTTCACTCGATGAAACCACCTCACACCACATATGTCCTCAAACATCTCACTTCCAGCACATTCACCCTCCTCCGCAAAACACTATATATAGCCCACGCCTCGCAACCATATAACATTGTTGGAACCACTATTCCTTCAAACATACCCATTTTAGCTTTCCAAGATAACATTCTCGACTTCCTTATATTTTTCAACGCTCCCAGAAATTTCGCCCCCCACCCCCTCCCTATGATTCACCTCTGCTTCCATGGGTCCATCCGCTGCCAAATCCACTCCCAGATATCTAAAACACTTCACTTCCAGTTTTTCTCCATTCAGACTTACCTTCCAATTGACTTGTCCCTCAACCCTACTGTACCTAATAACCTTGCTCTTATTCACATTTACTCTCAGCTTTCTTCTTTCACACATATTACTAAACTCAGTCACCAGCTTCTGCAGTTTCGCACATGAATCAGCCACCAGCGCTGTATCATCAGCGAACAACAACTGACTCACTTCCCAAGCTCTTTCATCCACAACAGACTGCATACTTGCCCCTCTTTCCAAAACTCTTGCATTCACCTCCCTAACAACCCCATCATAAACAAATTAAACAGCCATGGAGACATCACGCACCCCTGCCGCAAACCAACATTCACTGAGAACCAATTATTTTCTTCTCTTTCTACACGTACACATGCCTTACATCCTCGATGAAAACTTTTCACTGCTTCTAACAACTTGCCTCCAAGACCAAAAATTCTTAATACCTTCCAGAGAGCATCTCTATCAACTCTGTCATATGCCTTCTCTAGATCCACAAATGCTACATACAAATCCATTTGCTTTTCTAAGTATTTCTCACAAACATTCTTTAAAGCAAACGCCTGATCCACACATCGTGTACCACTTCGAAAACCGCACTGCTCTTCCCCAATCTGATGCTCTGTACATGCCTTCACCCTCTCAGTCAATACCTTCCCATATAATTTCGCAGGAATACTCAACAAACTTATACCTCGGTAATTTGAGCACTCACTTTTATCCCCCTTACCTTTGTATAATAGCACTATGAAAGCATTCCTCCAATCCTCAGGCACTTCGTCATGAGTCATACATACATTAGATAGTCTTACCAACCAGTCAACAATACAGTCACCCTCTTTTTTAATAAATTCCACTGCAATACCTTCCAAACCTGCTGCCTTGGAGACTCTTTCTTCTTATGCCCAGGTGGATATGTACCAATAATCACCCATCTCTCCATCCACTTTCAGTTTTACCAATATCAATCTAGACTTTACTTTCTTACACTCTATCAAATATTCCCACCACTCCAGTTTCAGGAGTAGTGCTACTCCATCCCTTGCTCTTTTCCTCTCACCAACCCCCTAACTTTACTCCCAAAACATTCCCAAACCACTCTTCCCCTTTCCCCTTGAGCTTCGTTTCACTAAGGGCCAAACCATCCACGTTCCTTTCCTCAAACATACTACGTATCTCTTTTTTTCTCATCTTGGTTACATCCACACACATATAGAAACACCATTCTGCGCCCTCAAGGAGGATGAGTACTCCCCGCGTGGCTCCTGTTTCCCCTTTAAGAAAGCTAAAATACAGGTAGGGGAGGGTTTCTAGAGAAGACATATGATAGATTTGATAGAGATGCTCTGTGGAAGGCATTAAGAATATATGGTGTGGGAGGAAAGTTGTTAGATGCAGTGAAATGTTTTTTATGGAGGATACAAGGCATGTGTACGAGTAGGAAGAGAGGAAAGTGATTGGTTCTCAGTGAATGTCGGTTTGCGGCAGGGGTGCTTATTTCTCCATAGTTGTTTAATTTGTCTATGGATGGGGCTGTTAGGGAGGAGAATGCAAGAGCTTTGGAGAAAAGGGCAAGTATGCAGTCTGTTGTGGATTAGAGCTTGGGAAGTGAGTCAGTTGTTTTTCGCTGATGATACAGCGCTGGTGGTTGATTCGGGTAAGAAACTGCAGAAGCTGGGGACTGAGTTTCGTAAAGTGCGTGAAATAAGAAAGCTGAGAGTAAATATGAATAAGAGCTAGGTTATTAAGCACGCCCTTCACCCTCCTGTATGTTCAGGCCCCGATCGCTCAAAATCATTTTCACTCCATCCTTCCACCTCCAATTTGGTCTCCCACTTCTCGTTCCCTCCACCTCTGACAAATATGTTCTCTTTGTCAATCTTTTCTCACTCATTCTCTCTATGTGACCAAACCATTTCAACACACCTTCTTCTGCTCTCTCAACCACACTCTTTTTATTACCACACATCTCTCTTACCGATTCATTACTTACCCAATCAAACCACCTCACACCACGTATTGCCCTCAAACATCTCAATTCTAACACATCCACCTTCCTCCGCACAACCCTATCTATACCCCATGCCTCGCAATCATATAACATTGTTTGAACGACTATTCCTTTATGCAAACCTATTTTGGCTCTCCGAGATAACGTTCTCACCTTCCACATATTCTTCAACGCTCCCAGAACCTTTGCCCCCTCCCCCATCCTGTAATTCACTTCCGCTTCCATGGTACCATACGCTGCCAAATTCACTCCTAGATATCTAAAGCAGTTCACTTCCTCCAGTTTCTCTCCATTCAAACTTACCTCCCAATTGACTTGTCCCTCAACCCTACTGAACCTAATAACCTTGCTCTTATTCACATTTACTCTCAGCTTTCTTATTTCACACACTCTACCAAACTCAGTCACCAGATTTTGCAGTTTCTCACCCGAATCAGCCACCAGCGCTGTACCATCAGCAAAAAACAAATGATTCACTTCCCAAGCCCTCTCATCCACAGCAGACTGCATACTAGCCCCTCTCTTGCATTCACCTCCCTAAAACCCCATCCATAAACGAATTAAACAGCCATGGAGACATCAAACACCCCTGCCGCAAACCGACATTCATTGGAAACCACTCACTTTCCTCTCTTCCTACTCGTACACATGCCTTACATCCTCGATAAAAACTTTTCACTGCTTATAGGAACTTACCTCCCACACCAAATACTCTTAATACTTTCTACAGACCATCAATATGAACCCTATCATATTACTTCTCCTGATCCATAAATGCTGTATACAGATCCATCTGCTTTCCTAAGTATTTCTCGCATATTTTCTTCAAAGCAGACACCTGATCCACACATTCTCTACAACTTCTGGAACCACGCTGCTCCTCCCATATCTGGTGATCTGTACATGCCTTGACCCTCTCAATCAATACCTTCCCATATGATTTCCCAGGAATACTTAACAAACTTAAACCTCTGTAATTTGATCACTCACCTTTACCCCATTTGCCTTTGTACAATGGCAGTATAATTGTATTCCGCCAATCCTTAGGCACTTCACCATGAACCATACATACATTAAAGATTCTCACAAACCAATCAACAATACAGTTACCCGCTTTTTTATTAAATTGCACTGCAAAATACCATCGAAACCTGCCGCCTTGCCAGCTTTCATCTTCCGCAAAGCTTTTACTGCCTCTTCTCTGTTTACCAAATTATTCTCCCTGACCCTCTCACTTCGCACACGACGTCGACCAAAACACACTATATGTGCCACTCTATCATCAAACACATTCAATAATCTTTCAAAATACTTCCTCTCACTTCATTAATACTTGTTATTACCTCTCTTTTTTTACCTTCACCGATGTTCCTATCTATTCTCTTGTCTTACTCACTTTATTTACCTCCTTCCAAAAATCTTTCTATTCTCCCTAAAATCTAACGATATTCTCTCAACCTAACTCTCATTTGCCCTCTTTTTCATCTCCTGCACCTTCCTCTTGACATCATGCCTTTCTCTTATACATCTCCCAGTCATTTGCACTATTTCCCTGCAAAAATCGTCCAAATGCCTCTCTCTTCTCTTTCATTAACAATCTTTCTTCTTCATCTCACCACTCACTACCCTTTCAAATCTGACTACCTCCCACCTTTCTCATGCCACAGGCATGTTTTGCGCAAGCCATCACTGCTTCTCTAAATATATCCCATTCCTCCCCCACTCCCCTTACGTCATTTGCTCTCACCTTTTTCCATTCTATACTCAATTTCTCCTGGTACTTCCTCACACAAGTCTCCTTTCCAACCTCACTTGCTCTCAACACTCTCTTCACCCCAGCGTTCTTTCTTCTTTACTGAAAACCTCTACATATCTTCACATTTGCCTCCACAAGATAATGATCAGACTTTCCCCCAGTTGCCCCTTGCAGCACATTAATATCCAAAAATCTCTCACGCCTATCAATTAACACCTAATCCAATAACTCTTGCAATCTCTCCTACTCACATGCGCATACTTATGTATAACTGTCTTTTTGAACCAATTATTCCCAATCACTAGTCCTTTTTCATCACACAAGTCTACAAGCTCTTCACCATTACCATTTGCAACACTGAACACCCCATACACGCCAGTTATACCCTCAACTGTCGATCACTCACCTTTGCATTCAAATCACCCATCACTATAGCCCGGTCTCGTGCATCAAAGCTGCTAGCACACTCACTCTGCTGCTCCCAAAACACTTGCCTCCCATGATCTTTCTTCTCATGCCCAGGTGCATAAGCACCAATAATTACCCATCTCTCTCCATCCACTTTCAGTTTTACCCATATCAATCTAGAGTCTATTGTCTTACAGTCTTTCACATACTCCCACAACTCCTGTTTCAGGAGCAGTGCTACTCCTTCCTTTCCTCTTGTCCCCTCACCAACCCTTGATTTTATTCCCAACACATATCCAAACCACTCTTCCTCTTTACCCTTGGGCTTCGTTTCACTAAGAGCCAAATCATCCAGGTTCCTTTCCTCAAACACAAATCCTATCTCTCCTTGTTTTCATCTTGTTTACGTCCACACACATTTAGGCACCCTAGTGTGAGCCTTTGAGGAGGATGAGCACCTCCAGAATGACTCTTTCTGTTTCCCCTTTTAGAAAGTTAAAATACAAGGAGGGGAGGGTTTCTAGCCACCCGTTCCCGTCCCCTTTAGTCGCCGTCTATGAAACGCGGGGAATGCGTGGGAAGTATTCTTTCTTCCCTATCCCCAGGAATAGGGGACATAGGATATGCGTAAGACAAGAGAACATATGGGAACATCGGTGAAGAGGGGTAATGGGGAGGTAATAACAAGTAGTGGTGAAGTGCGAAGGAGATGGAGTGAGTATTTTGAAGGTTTGCTGAATGTGTTTGATGACAGAGTGACAGATATAGGTCGAGGTGGTGTACGAAGTGAGAGGGTCAGGGAGAATGGTTTGGTAAAGAGAGAAGAGGTAGTGAAAGCTTTGTGGAAGATGAAATTTGGCAAGGAGGCGGGTTTAGATGGAATTGCAGAGGTACGTATTAAAAATGGGGGTGACTGTGTTGTTGACTGGTTGGTGAAGATACTCAATGTATGCATGGTTCGTGATGAAGTGCCTGAGGATCGGCAGAATGTATGCATAGTGCCATTGTACAAAGGCAAAGGGGATAAAGGTGAGTGTTCAGATTACAGAGGTAGTTGAGAGTTCCTGGGAGATTATATGGAAGGGTATTGATTGAGAAGGTAAAGACAAGTACAGACCATTATATTGGGGAAGAGCAGTGTAGTTTCAGAAGTCGTAGAGGATGTGTGGATCAGGTGTTTGCCTTGAAGAATGCATGTGAGAAATATTTAGAAAAGCCTATGGATCTGTATTTAGCATCTATGGTTCTAGAGAAGGAATACGATAGAGTTTATAGAGATGCTCTTTGGAAGATATTAAGAGTATATGGTGTGGGAGGTCAGTTGGTAGAAGCAGTGAAAAGTTTCTATTAAGGATGTAAGGTATGTGTACGAGTAGGAAGACAAGAAAGTGATTGGTTCCTAGTGAATGTTGGTTTGCGGCAGGAGTGCGTGATGTCTCCATGTTTGTTTAATTTGTTTATGGATGGGGTTGTTAGGGAGGTGAATGGAGAGATGTGGAGAGGGGGGGGCAAGTATGCGATCTGTTGTGGAAGTGAGTCAGTTGTTTGCTGATGGTACAGTGCTGGTGGCTGATTCGGGTGAGAAACTGCAGAAGTTGGTGAATGAGTTTGATAAAGTGAGTGAAAGAAGAAAGTTGAGAGTAAATGTGAATAAGAGGAAGGTTGTTAGGCTCAGTAAGGTTGAGGGACAAGTTAATTGGGAGGTAGGTTTGAATGAAGAAAATTTGTAGAAATGAAGTGTTTTAGATATCTGGGAATGGTTTTAGCAGCGGATGGAACCATGGAAGAAGAAGTGAGTCACAGGGTGGGGGAGGGGGCGAAGGTTTTGGGAGCGTTGAAAAATGTATGAAAGGCAAGAATGTTATCTCAGAGAGCGAAAATTGGTATGTTTGAAGGAATAGTCGTTCTAACAATGTTATATGGTTGCAAGGCATGGGGTATAGATAGGGTTGTGCGGAGGAGGGTAGATGTATTAGAAATGAAATGTTTGAGGACAATATGTGGTGTGAGGTGGTTTGATCGAGGAAGCAATGGAAAGGTAAGAGAGATGTTTGGTAATAAAAATAGTTTGTTTGAGAGAGCAGAACTGGGTGTATTGAAATTGTTTGGTCACATGTAGAGAATGAGTGAGGAAAGATTGACAAAGGGGATATATGTGTCAGAGGTGGAGGGAACGAGAAGTGGGAGACCAAACTGGAGGTGGAAGGATGGAGTAAAGAAGATTTTGAGCGATCGGGGCCTTGGCCTACAGGACGCTGAAAGGCCCGAAAGGAATAGAGTGAATTGGAACGATGTGGCATACCGGGGTTGACGTGCAGTCAATGGATTGAACCAGAGCATGTGAAGCGTCTTGGGTAAACCATGGAAGGTTTTGTGAGGCCTGGATATGGAAAGGGAGCTCTGGTTTCGGTGCATTATACATAACAGCTAGAGACTGAGTGTGAACGAATGTGGCCTTTGTTGTCTTTTCCTAGCGATACCTCCAGCGCATGCGGGGGGATGGGGGTGCCGTTTCATATGTGTCGGTGTCGCGAAGGGAATGGATGAAAGCAGCAAGTATGAATATGTACTTGTGTTTACATGTATATGTCTGTGTGTGTATATGTATGTATACGTTGAAATTTATAGGTATGTGTGTGAACGTGTATGGGCGTTTATTTATATACATGTTCATGTGGGTGGGTTGGCCATTCTTTCGTCTGTTTCATTTCGCTGCCTCGGTAACGTGGGAGAAAGTGACTAAGTATAATAGATATAAGCATAATGTATATATATATATATATATATATACATACATTTGCAGCACTGGACCCCTGCCATCCAAACCACTCAGAAACAAACTACCCGCCTCCAAGTGGAAATAAAAAGCTTACCTCCTGCCTCACACTTCAATAACTTCTATTCACAGATCCCACTACCATCAACAAACAGAGCACTGACAAAACATATGCACAGTGAAAATAACCAGACAAGTTGTAAAGAAGTAACTTTCCAACTTAGTTTCTAACTCTAACCCACCAGAAATACACCCGTCAAAATCTACACCCTCTAGGCAAACTTGCATCACACGCTCCCACTTTTTCATTGGACATCACCCTCACTATAGCAGTTCAAGCACCATTTTAACACATCCACAGACCCTTCATGCCCATCTTGCATCTACCATAAAGAAGACACCGAGCTCTTGCTTCATAATTGCTCTGCATTCTCTCAACATAGACACATGCACACAATAACACAACACTTTCTTATCTCAACTGATGGACGTCGCCGGCTTCCTGAGTACTGTAGGACCCCATAAGGATAGAAGGGACTCCTGAGGGAGTAAGTAAACAATTATATTCATACGGTGCTGCAGATCTTTACCTGAATGTGGTTACATTGGAAATGAAAGCTGCCTTTGGCAACGTTGTACATTCTTATCGATAAACTTTTCGCTTCAATCGAGTTTATCATTTTGCTTGTGACTGAAGTGTGTGTGTGTGTGTGTGTGTGTGTGTGTGTGTGTATGTGTGTGTGTGTGTGTGTGTGTGTATGTGTGTGTGTGTGTGTGTGTGTGTGTGTGTGTGTTTGTGTGTGTGTGTGTGTGTGTGTGTGTGTGTGTATGTGTGTGTGTGTGTGTGTGTGTGTGTGTGTGTGTGTGTGTGTGTGTGTGTGTGTGTGTGTGTGTGTGTGTATCAAATTGTTTGTCAGGTGATGATGACTGAACATTCAGATTCTCGGTCTGAATTATTTCACAAATCAGAAGTGGCTCAAAATTCAGCATCAGGCATAATGATAGTCCTGAGCACTGGGCCTCAGAGAAGACATCCTAAAGGAGACCTGTTTCACCGGCAACACCAAGCAGTGACCTGTATTACCACACTCCTGGTTTTAACAAATGATATTTGTAAATGGAGCGACATGTTACGCCAGAGCAGTGACTCGTACCTCGGGGGTTAACGATGTAGAAATGTACATTGAAATATGAAGTGGAGTCCAGTTGCAAGACTTCACCTTACAAAGTCGTGGGGGAAAGAAATCAGCGATATTTTTTTGACGCTTCTGAACTCCAGCATGGAACTGCGTATATACAACACGCGCTGTGTAAGATCCCGATATAGCGAGGGAGTTACTAACATTATGCTTGATTGGCATTGCAGCGTAATATTTTTCTCTAAGGGCACGTAAAAGAGGGTTGGCAAATAACGGCACATAGGCCTATATTCTTTCTTCTGGAAGGACAAAGAGTGCACGTAATACACATGCAAAATACGCACACACACACACACACACACACACACACACACACACACACACACACAAATATATATACATTATATATATATATATATATATATATATATATATATATATATATATCATTCTTTGTCGCTGTCTTCCGCGCTAGCGAGGTAGCGCAAGGAAACAGACGAAAGAATAGCCCAACCCACACACATACACATACATATACATACACGTCCACACACTTACATATACATACCTATACATCTCAACGTATACACATATGTATATATAAACACAGACATATACATATATACACCTGTTCATAATTCATACTGTCTGCCCTTATTCATTCCCGTCGCCACCCCGGCACAAATGAAATGAAAACCCCCTCCCCCCGCATGTGCGCGAGGTAGCGCTAGGAGAAGACTCACTCAGTCTCTAGCTGTCATGTATAATGCACCGAAACCACAACTCCCTATCTACATCCAGGCCCCATAAAACGTTTCATGGTTTACCCCAGACGCTCCACATGCCCTGGTTCAATCCATTGACAGCACGTCGACCCCGGTATACCACATCGTTCCAATTCACTCTATTCCTTGCACGTCTTTCACCCTCCTGCATGTTCAGGCCCGGATCACTCAAAATCTTTTTCACTCCATCCTTCCACCTCCAATTTGGTTTCCCTCTTCTCCTCGTTCCCTCCACCTCTGAGACATATATCCTCTTTGTCAATCTTCCCTCACTCCATGTGACCAAACCATTTCAAAACTCCCTCTTCTGCTCTCTCTACCACACTTTTTTTTATTAAACCACACATCACTCTTACCCTTTCATTACTTACTCGATCAAACAATCTCCCACCACACACACACACCCACACACACACATATATATATGTATATATATATATTTTATGGGAGCGGGGGGCTGGAAATCCTCCCCTCTCGGTTTTTTTTTTTTTTTTTTTTTTTTTTTTTTTCCAAAAGAAGGAACAGAGAATTGGGCCAGGTGAGGGTATTCCCTCAAAGGCCCAGTCCTCTGTTCTTAACGCTACCTCGCTAATGCGGGAAATGGCGAATAGTTTGAAAGAAAGATATATTTTATATATATATATATATATATATATATATATATATATATATATATATATATATATATATATATATATGCGCGTGTGTGTGTAGAATAACCTTGAATTAAAGTATTAAATCAGTTATGGCATAAAATGAGAGAGAGTAATTTTCTCCGCAGATGATAAATCATGTATATAATGTCCAGAAGAAATATGAACAAACAGAAATCAGGTAATTGGTCACAAATCAACGAGAAAAATATTTTGCACGTGTGATACTAGAAAAAAAAAAAGCTTCCCGTATCATTTCCAATGTCGATGATTATGAGCTGAATATTTCAGTCCAATGACTTGATAAGCCAAGTAAAACAGTCTTTAATATGTATATATCGTAGGGCAAAGGCAGAAATTAGATCCTGTATTAAAGAAATAAAGGGAAAGAAACTACGTGAGCGAGGGGAATTGATTCCCCTGTTACCTCGTGAGCCTGTGTAAGCTTACAAATGTACTAAAATTACATTTATTGAAAT
Source organism: Panulirus ornatus (assembly GCF_036320965.1). Taxonomy (NCBI): domain Eukaryota; kingdom Metazoa; phylum Arthropoda; class Malacostraca; order Decapoda; family Palinuridae; genus Panulirus; species Panulirus ornatus. Next base: position 39,604,679 of record NC_092231.1, on the reverse strand, counting down.
CTAGCTGTTATTCAGCTGCACCGCGGCAAATTCTCAGTCTGGGAAGTAAACAAATGCCTGAACATGATAATTATGATTCTAGAAACGTCTAATATATTGCGGTATCTCACATCTACACGGAAATTATTCATTATTACATGAATTTAATCTGATTTTTGCTTTTTTTAGTTCATATTGCCTGAGGAGTACAAACTGGAAACCTGACATCACACGATATTTCATCTCTGGTCGAAAGACAATATTAATGGTTATTGTACACTCATGAGATTCATACTATGACCAGCTCAGCCTGAAGGATGGCACACGTATACGTTCCCTACTCTCCTCTAAGGGGGATGGGGTCTCCTTTTGCGTCACTTCGACCTACCAGGCTTACAGAATATGCCAATGGATTGGTAGGGCAGAGGGTCGCGACTGTAGTTCGATGCTTATTTAGACAAGTGAGTTTTATCACACTGTATTTTTTTTCTTATTTTATGATGACAAAATAAGATAGACATCTTAGACAAAGGAAAATAATCATCTCCCTTTACCTAGAATTATGCTTAAAGAGCTACGATGACAGATCAGGTCGTAGTCCAGAGGTGATTAATGCCACTAATCATTTGATCATTCAATGATAACAATTGGAAATAGACATTTTAGGTAAAGTATGAAAACTGTGCTGAAAGTTGTTTTACTCTGACATTAGACCAGTTATTTTTAATTCATTTCTAATATTGTCAGACATCTTAAATGCGCGTTTCTTTCAGTAACTAAATATAACGTACTGTTCAATTTGTACGAGTATGGATGGAAGGACAAAATCTCTGTTATACGAAGGCAGTGGAAGAACACTTGAAATGAGACATGTCTTATTTTCACAACAGATTAATCAATGAAGGCTGACGAATGGTAATTGTCCACTTTATAAGCACAAAATGATGTGCTACAGACCTAATTTCTAAACAGAAGACGGCAATCAATAGAGATTATTTTTTCTCACTGAATGAGAGTAGTACTCTAGAATGTATATGATATTTCTTCCATGAATACTATATATTTTCGTCCCGTTGATTGACAAGGATATGCAATAAAATTCGTCCTGAATATTGACTCGGTAAATTTACTTGAGCAGAAATTGTAGGGAATCACAGAAACAAACAAGGTATCGGAATGGTAGAGTCCAGGTTTATGTATGGCCAATAGCGTAACGCACTCTTGCGTAGTTCGTACCGAAACAGTCGTTCTCCAGCGTATCAATTATCATACTAATATCCCCTGTCCCTACCGGTGATGGAGGAGGAGGAAGAGGAGGATGAAGGAAGAGAAGGGAGAGAGAAGAGAGGGCAGGAGATGAGGGACAGATGGGGTACACTGGGTGGGGAAAGTGATGTGAATGATGGTCTAGGAAGAAGCAAGAGAGAAAGGACAAAAATAAATTCAAACAAAGTAAAGAAAGGGAGTATGGGGATTGGAAGTGGTAAAAATACCATAAAGAAAAAAAAAATGTGAAGGAAGCAAGGAGAGAGAGAGAGAGAGAGAGAGAGAGAGAGAGAGAGAGAGAGAGAGAGACTGGGAATACGTACATTAAAGATACACCAAGAACGTAACAGCTGCAGGTGTCTCAATTCTTCATGTCTTAAGATTTTGCCGAGGGAAGCGGGTGATCTTTTCAATAGGTAATGAAAGAGGAAATATGGCAGAAAAGGGGTTACCATGATGCTTAATGCGTGTGTTCTTCGGTTTTATAACCGACCTATCCTCTTTGTCCTGTAATCATAGATTACAGTCCCTTCTCTCACTCGTCTGTCCTAACCTCTCCTCTTTGTTCTGTAATCATAAATTGCATTATCTTATCTCACTCGTCTGTCTTCATCTCTCCTCCATGCTCTATAACACTATAACAGGTTGTTTAACTTACTTCTCTTATTCGTATAGTCTTTTCTCCTTGACCTGTAGCACTGTAATAGTGTACATTCGTTCTCTCACTCATCTGAGCTCTCCTCCTCGTTCTGTAGTATCGGATTACAATCCTCACTCTCGCTCGCCTGACCTTTCTTCTCGCTCTTTAGTAATGAATTCCATTCCCATTCTCTCATTCGTCAGGTAATTTACCAAATATTTTCAATATTACACCGTCGAGAGAATTAATAGATTAGATCACTCTTCCGTAGTAAAGAAACTCTTTAAAAGCACACACTTTCAGTCTTATAGGCGAGTTTGACACATGGTTTCATGTCTGGTTATTGATTCAGGAAAACTTACTCAGCACCATATGTGCCGCTGAATGCTCCGAGATGACCAAATGTAATGAATTACCTTTGACACATGAGTCATCAGAGCAATTAAAAGTTACACACACACACACACACACACACACACACACTCATACCAGTCTAAACCACGTATCCATTCATCAACCAGCCTTAAGTGAGGGATGACCACCTAAGTTGGGTGTTGGCCGACTGAACGCCATTGGATTCAGACCGATGCGGACCCATTCTGACTCTAGGTCGTTAACGGTCACTAATACACCGTGGAAACTCGTGTGAGTGTCGGCGAGTTTGTGTGTGTGTGTGTGTGTGTGTGTGTGCTTGTATGTCTCTGTATGTGTGTTTATGAATCTCCCGTTATATACTTCTAGGCGTATGTAACTGAACTTCATTTTCTTTATGATTTGCAGCGTTATCTTATTTTTCTTGTTTGTTTTCATATCATCTCACCTATTAACTCTCTCTCTCTCTCTCTCTCTCTCTCTCTCTCTCTCTCTCTCTCTCTCTCTCTCTCTCTCTCTCTCTCTCTCTCTCTCTCTCTCTCTATCTATCTATCTATCTATCTCTCTACTTTTCTCATTCTCCTTTCCTCTCCTTCCCCTTCACCTGCCATCTTACATGCTAATCTCTCTCTCTCTCTCTCTCTCTCTCTCTCTCTCTCTCTCTCTCTCTCTCTCTCTCTCTCTCTCTCTCTCTCTCTCACGCCTCCCCAGAGCGTGCCACGGTTTCCTGAATTCACTCAGGCAGTTCCTCACCTGTGAATACAAAGTTTATTCGTAAAGGGACCATCAAAGTGGAAGATCCAAGTGAAGAAGATTGAGTGAGTGAGAGAGAGAGAGAGAGAGAGAGAGAGAGAGAGAGAGAGAGAGAGAGAGAGAGAGAGAGAGAGACTTCTTATATGCGAGTGAAAAGAATCTTCGTGGAAAAAGCAAGAGAACAACGTAACTTGCACCGGGAAAATACGATCAGCTCCCTCCCTCAGATATGTAGTGACCCGAAGGCTTTCTGAGAAGGAGTTAGGGAATCGCAGAGTTAACATCAAATACCTGAGAGTGAACCATAACAAATCTGATGTCGACGAAGGTATGGCAACAGCATTCAAGACCATGTGGAAGACAGTGTTCAAGATTATGCCCAAAGAAGACAGAAACTAGATCGAAGATCGCGAGAAAGAAAAAAGTGATTGGCTGACTGGCGATAAAGAGAACGAACCATCTCGTATCGTTCCATAGACTTAACCCGGCTGTCCCCTAACGACCGTCTCCCAATGGTAATTGACTTACTAGAACTTCGTACATCCGCTCAGAAAACCAAGAACTCAGTCCCATAGAATAAAGTGAAATTAATTAGAGGCAACCACGCTGCTCCTAAATGGACTTCGGTACCTTCTCAACATCTACAATGCTACTCTAATCACAGGATTCTTTCCCCGAAGGTTCAAAGATGACAGAGTAACAATGATAACCAAACCAGGAATGCCAGAAAGAGACTGAAAGAACTACTGCGCCATATCTCTCCTAGATATCGCGGGAGAGCTTTTTGGAAGAATAATGATCGTAAGGTTAAGATAACACTTTGAAAACATTAATCACTATAGCATTAATGAAGATGGAATCCAGCTAGCAGAAGCACCACCTCAGCAATTGCGACTATGAAAGTAAATAATCTCTTTCTCCAGAGGATAACGAATGAATTGTACAGTTGCATAAAGAGATAAAGTATGAATAAAAGGCTCTCAATATATATTATTGCAATTATGCATGTCTGAGATCACAGAAAGGATACTGTTTAACTTCCTGAGTCAACACACCGCAGAATTCGTCATCTACTCTGCATCGTCACCCAAATTCACGAAATAGAGCAGGGTACCCCAGGGTAGCGTCCTATCGCCAACGCTATTGATAACACCCAGATGACATTCCCTATAATTACCTATTTGTGATTACTTGTTTGTATATTAGAGAGAGAGAGAGAGAGAGAGAGAGAGAGAGAGAGAGAGAGAGAGAGAGAGAGAGTCTTGCACTCGAAGAGCCTCGTCTTTTGAAGTTTTACATATGTATCATGTCTTTACACCTATGCACACACACACACACACACACATCAGCCTAAGCCAGGTGCCCATTAATTGACCAACACCCAAAGGGAAGATGATCACCTGTCTTGGTGAAGACCTGATTGCCACGCCTGAGATTCTAACCTATGCTGGTCTGACCTCCAGGCTGGCCCGCTTTGGTTCATAGTCAGTAACGCTAATCACTACATCATGAAGGGCCGTTTGTGATTATCACTTGTGCGATGTAAGGAGAGACTTTTACACTTGCGTTGCCGCGTCTTTTCGCCTTGTATATATGTATCATGTCTTTACTCTTTTATATATATACACGTATACAGACTCATTTTGTAAGATGGCTACCAAAAACTCTTTTAATATCGTGTATATATGTGTGTGTGTGTGTGTGTGTGTGTGTGTGTGTGTGTGTGTGTGTGTGTTTGTGTGTGTGTGCGTCGGTCTGTTTGTCTGTCTGTCTGTCTGTCTTTCTGTCTTTCTGATCGTCTGTCTGTTTGTGTGATAAAACGAGATCTTGTGAAAGATGTATTGCAAAAATAGAAATAAGAATACGGTTATCAAGGCATATCTCTAATGGAACTAGGCGCTGTAGATTTCCAATACCCTCAGTACTTTCAACCCTCCTTCCCACATCCCATCTCTTTGACCTACATTATACAGACGGAAATGGTGCGGGGAGACAAGCCACACGACCCTTGCCTTCATGAGGAAAATCTATTGAAATAGCTGCTATATCTTTCACCACATCTGAAAGGAGCATTTGCCAGCGATATACAATGAGACACGTAGCCAGGCTGAGCATGTCATCCTCCTCTGAATATTTCGCCAAGTCTCCTTCTATAGATGGCGTTTTATTTGCCTTTCCAGCTACTCAGGGAGATGCGAACCCTGGTGGGAAAGTTTGTCGATCACTTAAGCGACGCTGGATGCCTGTCACCTCAGGGCTTTTGGGTTCCCGGGTTCGTATCCCTAGAGACCGAAGCTGTGTTTCCCCAGCCAGCACTTTTATACTGGATATATCATGGTAAAACATTTACGAATATGTCTTACGTATGATTCGTAATGCATTCATATAAGGATATGAAACTGACAGCTATGGTATATTGTATAGGTGAATATCTTTATTGAGTACCAAATTGATAGCTATCATATTGCGCAGTTCAAAACTGACATCTATGTATGTTGTGAGCATAGATATTTTCACTCAGTACAAAATTGAGAGCTATGTTATACTGTAAACATTAGTGTCCTTACTAAGTAGAGAACTGACTGCTTTGTTATACAATAAAAATCAATATCTTTATCGAGAACAAAATTGACAGCTATTTATGTTGTAGATAGATACTCTTTACTGGGTACAAAATTGACAAGTAGGTTATATAGCAAATATAAATGTCTTTACTGAGTACAAAGCCGACAGCTACGTCGTACTGTATGAGTAGATATCTTTAGTGTGTACAAAAATGACAGCTATGTTATATTGTAAGCGTACATATCTTTACTGAGTACAACGCTGACGATAATGTTATATTGTAAACAGATATATTTACCGATAATCCATATATATCTTATCTTTAAGGCCTTACCTAATTACTAAAGGGAGGTAAGTTACATATAATCTTTCATTTTCCTCACACACACCGTCATTCCATTGTCAGTGTGCTAAAGAGGACACCGTAAGCTTCCACAATAGGGAAGTTTATCAAGAATTTTCATTTTGTGCTATAAGATAACCCTTCGAGAGAGGTGTTACCAGACTCCGCCTGCTCGAGGTTACACCGCGAGTGAAAAAGAGCCTTTTGGGAGGCTGTGTCATTAGGAATCGAGTCCCGTCAAATAACTTCTAACTCCAAATGAGTCCACATTCCCCAGCTAGTGAAAGCAGCACCGCAGAAGCCACTGGAAAGGTACTGCGTAACACTAGGACTCGCTCACACAAAACTGGTTCTGAGGTGATTATGAATATATGATACAAATCCGACGAGTTAGGTTTAGTAACTGTCAAATGCAAACGATGCTTCTAACTCCTCGATATTAGAGATTGTAGAGAAGGTCAATACACAAGCATGAATGGAAAGGACGCTACATGCGTCACTCGGCTCCAAAATCAATAAAAGGGGACAAGACAGTTGCCAAAAAAGAAAAAAGTAACCGGAAAATGAATTATAAGAAAAGGGAGAGGCTAAAGAATAAACAAAGGGATGACCAGACTACAAGGATTGATAATATAAGAAATAATGATCGAGATGACTGAATGGAAGAATAGATCCTAAATATCACGTTAAACTTAAGTCTTCTTATTAGCCTTGAATTTCACTGGGAACAACTGCAAACAGGCGGGTGCGATGAATGGAGATCGGACAGCGATCGCGCCCCAGGATGACTTCCCTTAGTATGCACAACGTTGTAAGGGAGACTCTCCCTTGTGGGCAATAAATCTAGAAGCATTACTAGAACGTCAGTTGGGCCTCCCTTCACCGCCACCCCCCAGTGTACTGATTGTCGATGAGAGAGAGAGAGAGAGAGAGAGAGAGAGAGAGAGAGAGAGACAGAGAGAGAGAGAGAGAGTGTACATGCCTACCTATCAACCTACCTAAGAGTACCTACGACGAGATTTAACCAAAATGGTAGGGCTAGTGCGAAGAGAGAGAGAGAGAGAGAGAGAGAGAGAGAGAGAGAGAGAGAGAGAGAGAGAGAGAGAGAGAGAGAGAGAGAGAGAGTGTGTACATGCCTACCTATCAACCTACCTAAGAGTACCTACGACGAGATTTAGCCAAAATGGTAGGGCTAGTGCGAAGAGAGAGAGAGAGAGAGAGAGAGAGAGAGAGAGAGAGAGAGAGAGAGAGAGAGAGAGAGAGAGAGAGAGAGAGAAACAATCAATCTACACGTATTACCGGACGTCAGTTTCCCCTACCGAATGGGTCATTAGATTCCAAGTTGTCTCCCACTTTTCATCGCCAGGACGACCACAGCTGGACGCCCCTGACATCGTTCACATGACAGCCAGAGGCAATTTGGGGCGGTTCCCAGTTGTGCTAATGTCGATATTAAATACCACTTTTCTCCGGCTGTTGAGACATTTGGCCTCGCTCTGCGACCTCCCATCATTGATTCGATAAAACGTCACGTCGATATCCTTTTCGAAAATTACATTTCTCAGTCGATGTAATCAGCGATAAATTGTATGTAGTTTTATAAGATGTCTGAGGCATCGAAATCTATCCTGTGTGGTATTTGATGTGCTGTGTGATACCCCTTCTATGATGTACATGGGGCAACGTATGCCACATACGTTCATCACATATGTTGTTTGCAGTGCGTAGTGTGCGGTAAGTGGGATATGTTACGTTCTAGGTGAGTGTGCTGTGCTTGTTTTGTGTGGAGTTTCTGTGTGATGTATGTTGTGTAATCTCTAATATGTGGTGATGCTACTTACAGTGGACAGTGTTGTAGTGCGTGGCCGGTGATATGTAATTTGTGGTGAGTAATATGTGTTGTGTGGTGCTGATATGTGACGTGAAGTGTGTTTGTAATGGTGACATGTGATATGTGGTATGTGGCGACCAGTATACATTAGGTGGTGTGGAGTTCGATATGTAATGTGGAGTATGTTTTGAAGTGCACAGCGTTCTTGTGTGTGTGTTATGCGTGATGTGTGGCTGGTTATGTATGGTAGATAATAATATGGTTTTCGTTGTGCGTTATGTAGTGTATGTTGTATATAAGTGTTGCATAATTTATGTAGTGTGTGGTGCATGGTACTAAGATTATGATGTATAGTGTGGAGTGTGTGGTATGCAGTGTGGCGAGGCAATGTGTGGGATCTGGGTCTATAAAATGAACTCATGACCACAATTTTACTTGGATCCGAAAATTCTCTCAAGGTTGATAAAGGTTAAAGATGATAAAGAAGATGTGTTATGCCCACCACTCTTATACTTCGATATTTCAAGTGCCATGCCTACGTATCATTTATATATTCTTAAGACATGTCAAATGCATCATTGTTAAGAGACGTAAGATTTGTATTCCTTTAGGTTTCTTGTAGCTGCTTAGAATTCAGTTGTATCATGAACTTATAATTAAGATTTTTGCTGAGTTCACTTTGTAATTCATATCAGTTATATGAATTTAGTCACTAATCTGATTAGAATAAAATCTCATTCTGAAAAGATTACGTATGATTAATAAGGGCAAATTAGGAAGAAAAGATATTGGTACGAATAGAACCAATGAAGCTTGTCTTCCTAGGCTTCGTTGCCAAAGTTTGAAGCTACATCCTTATGAATGAGACCTAGATCGTGGCCCTTTCACCATCTAAAAGCAGATACAGTTCTTGGTGAGATGATGATGACGCCAGTGACGTGCATACATTTTGCTAGTATTGTATGAGCTCGAAATTCACAGCGTTTATTTTAAAGAATTATGTCCCTTCAGCGAAATCTATTTGATTAGTTCGTGTGTGAGAGAGAGAGAGAGAGAGAGAGAGAGAGAGAGAGAGAGAGAGAGAGAGAGAGAGAGAGAGAGAGAGAGAGTAGGAGTTCCCAGACCACTCGTCTCCCCACCAGCAATGCCGTTCCTCCTGTTCTGAGTTCCCACTTCACTCATCTCCCCCGCCAGCAGCACCATTTCTCCTGTTCCGAGCTCTCAGTCCACTCGTCTCCCACCCCCAGCAGCGCCGTTCCTCTTATTCTCGGCATCTCAAATTACTTCACACCCAACTGACCCGTTCTGGAGTTCCCAACAGCCCCATCCTTCTATTACAATCGCTTCTCCCCACCTGTTCCCTCCACCCCACGCTACTCCCCCACGACTCATTCTGGCTCAGCGGTTTTCCTTTTCACTTGTCTACCCAGGATGATTCAAAACATTGCCTGCAACCATCAGAAACAGCTATGGAGTTTACAGTGTGCGAATCTAAGAAATCCCTGGTTAAGTATCATGACACCGTACTAGACCAGCCAGGATGTAGTGATATGTGGCCCCGCTATCAAACTCCGATCTATATCCATAGTTCTTGCTGTACACCTTACTTCAAGCTCACCTTCTATACATCTCTGATAGCCATCCACACCTGCTGCACACATGCATACTCACCCCGTCCACGAACAAATTGGTCTGTTATCAGATTGGGTGTCTTGATAACGTATCCTATGCTACTGTCGATATCACACTAGTCAGAATGGGATTGGAGGCAAAGGAATGTCTGCTGTTGCAACACATGGACACTTGCAACGCAACCAGGGTCAGGTTCAATCTTCGGTCTATTGTTTGGTAGATGGCCTATCTGTTACGACTATAGTCGATATTCTTCCAAGCTGAACTTTACTCATTCTATTATTGACCCTGCTCAAATGAATCGTTTTCTTATTTGGGGTAAATTTAACGACTTATATATCTTTTGATCTGATTCACCTGTTCATTGGAATACACGGCAGTTTTGATATTATAAACAATACGTATTATATATATATATATATATATATATATATATATATATATATATATATATATATATATATATATATATATATATATATATATATATATCCAAAACTCTTGAATTCACCTCCCTAACAACTCCATCCATAAACAAATTAAACGACCATGGGGACATCACACACCCCTGCCGCAAGCCAACATTCGCTGAGAACCAATCACTTTCCTCTCTTCCTACTCGTACACATGCCTTATATCCTCGATAAACACTTTTCACTGCTTCTAGCAACTTGCTTCCCACACCATATATTCTTAATTCCTTCCACAGAGCTTCTCTATCAACTCTATCATATGCCTTCTCCAGATCTATTAATACTACATACAAATCCATATCTTTTTCTGAGTATTTCTCATTTATATTTTTCAGAGTAAACACCTGATCTACACATCCTCTACCACATCTGAAACCACACTGCTCTTCCACAGTCTGATGCTCTGTACATGCCTTCACCCTCTCAATCAATATCCTCCCATATAATATCCCAGGAATACTCAACAAACTTATACCTCAGTAATTTGAGCACTCATCTTTATCGCCTTTACCTTTGTACAGTAGCAGTATGCATGCATTCCGCCAGTCCTCAGTCACTTCACCATCAGCCATATATACACTGAATATCCTTATCAACCAGTCAACAACACAGTCACCCCTATTTCTCATAGATTCCACTGCAATACCATCCAAACCCGCCGCCTTACCGGCTTTCATCTTCCGCAAATATTTCACTACCTCTTATCTGCTTACCAAACCATTCTCCCTGACCCTATCACTTCGCACACCACCTCAACCAATACACCCAATGTCTGCCACTCTCTTATCTAACATATTCAACAAACCTTCAAAATATACACTCCATCTCCTTTTCACATCACCACTACTAGTTATTACCTTCCCATTATCACCCTTCACCGATTTTCCCTTTTGTTCTCATGTCTTACGCACATTATTTACCTACTTCCAAAACATCTTTTTATCCTCCTTAAAATTTAATGATACTCTCTCACCCCAACTCTCATTTGACCTCTTTGTCACATCTTGCACCTTCCTCTTGACCTCCTGCCTCTTACACATTTCCCAGTCATTTGCACTATTTCCCTGCAAAAATCGTCCAAATGCCTCTCTCTTCTCTTTCACTGAAAGTCTTACTTCTTCATCCCACCACTCACTACCCTTTCTAATCTGCCCACCTCCCACGATTCTCATGCCACACACATCTTTTACGCAAGCCATCACTGCTTCCCTAAATACATCCCATTCCTCCCCCACTCCCCTTACGTCCTTTGCTCTCACAGTTTTCCATTCTACGCTCAGCCTCTCCTGGTATTTCGTTACACAAGTCTCCTTCCCAAGCTCGCTTACTCTCACCTCTCTCTTCACCCCAACATTCTCTCTTCTTTTCTGAAAACTTCTACAAATCTTTAACTTCGCCTCCGCCAGATGATGATCAGACATCCCTCCAGTTGTGGTTTTGGAAGGAGGGGCAAGCATGCAGTCTGTTGTAGAGGAGAGGGCTTGGGAAGGAATTCTGGTGAGAAACTGCAGAAGCTGTTGACTGAGTTCGGTAAAGTGTGTGAAAGAAGAATGCTGAGAGTAAATGTGAATAAGAGCAAGGTTATTAGGTACAGTAGGGTTGAAGAAAAAGTCAATTGGGAGGTAAGTTTGAATGGAGAAAAACTGGAGGAAGTAAAGTGTTTTAGATATCTGGGAGTGGATTTGGCAGCGGATGGAACCATGGAAGCGAAAGTGAGTCACAGGATGGGGGAGGGGGCGAAAGTTCTGGGAGCGCTGAAAAATGTGTGGAAGCCGAGAACATTATCTCGGAAAGAAAAAATGGGTATGTTTGAAGGAATAGTGGTTCCAACAATGTTGTATGGTTGCGAGGCGTGGGCTTTAGATAGGGTTGTGCGGAGGAGGATGGATGTGTTGCAAATGAGATGTTTGAGGACAATATGTGGTGTGAGGTGGTTTGATTGAGTAAGTAATAAAAGTGTAAGAGAGATGTGTGGTAATAAAAAGAGTGTGGTTGAGAGAGCAGAAGAGGGTGTTTTGAAATGGTTTGGTCACATGAAGAGAATGAGTGAGGAAAGATTGACAAAGAGGATATATGTGTCAGAGGTGGAGGGAACGAGGAGAAGTGGGAGACCAAATTTGAGGTGGAAGGATGGAGTGAAAAAGATTTTGAGTGATCGGGGCCTGAACATGCAGGATGGTGAAAGGTGTGCAAGGAATTGAGTGAATTGGACTGATGTGGTATACCGGGGTCGACGTGCTGTCAATGGATTGAACCAGGGCATGTGAAGCGTCTGGGGTAAACCATGGAAAGTTTTGTAGGGCCTTGATGTGGAAAGGGAGCTGTGGTTTTGGTGCATTATACATGGCAGCTAGAGACTGAGTGTCAACGAATGTGGCGTTTGTTGTCTTTTCCTAGCTCTACATTGCACTCATGCGGGGGGAGGGTTTTTCTTTCTGATGTGTGGCGGCATGATACTATGCCAGATATTCATTTTTTCGACCAACCACTTAGCGGAAGATGAACTGCTGGGTGAACTGTGGACTAGTTGCCGCGTCCGGGATTCGAACCTATGTGGGTTTGAACCCAGAGCTGCCGAAGCATTTACGTTGGTCGTTAACGCCAACCGCTACACCACGGAGGTCCGTGTGTGTGTGTGTGTGTGTGTGTGTGTGTGTGTGTTTGTGTGTGTGTGTGTGTTTGTGTATATATAGGCAACTGATCTAAGTTTTGGCACCTATGTCTCAGTAGAAGATAAATTAAGCTTTTATGAAACTAAAGTCTCTTTTCTCAGCGAAATATAGCAGTGAAATTATGACGAAAAGCTCTCCAAAATCAAAATATTTCGAAGTATTTTTTTTCACTAACCTACTGAGTCTTAAATGATAGAAGCATCCTAAAGAAATCAGGATCTGAGCAGGCAAAACCATTATCATTTTCTATTCCATAAAGCTCAATAGAACTCTAGGGAAACCACAGTTTTATTTTTTACAGAAAGCAATGCTAATTTTGTGCTTAGCGAGATAGACTTTGCTATATCAGATATTTAATCAAAGGTATATATGTAACCAACGAATAGTTGAAAACAAAGTTAGACATCAAAGATACATATGTATCTAAGGTATAGTTAAAAACAAAATTAGATTCTAGCTTTAATTTCAAACGTCTGAAGCTCCAGTTGACCTAAGAACGCTACATGAAATGAAAAACGAAAAAAATCTGATGTTACAATATATACCTTAAGTTCCACCGTTTAGGAAAAAAAAGTCTAATTTGTATTCCATGTTAGGTGATTCCTACATCCTAGGGAGTATAAACACTTCAGAAACTTTCGATTTCTAATACAACCAACATATCCTGGGATGGTATGTAGATCGATGCAGCTTCGGATCGTCCGTTTGGTTAAACGAGATTAGTTTCGGACGTACCTTTGTGTGTGCGTATCAAAGACAATCAGAATCATCTCTCCTACGTAAATAAAGTTGAATTTCAGTTGAAGACGATCACTAAGTGCAGACCAGCTTTGATTTCCTGTGGCGAGCATCCCCAATCCGCGCCACGAATGAAAAGAAGACGGCGTGAGGATGCAGAAAAAGAAGAGCGGTTGGTATCGCCAAAGAGTAGAGTCGGGTTTGGTGAGGCTTCGGAGTGCTGAATGTAAACTCGCTCCAAATGGTGAGTGAGCTGGAGGAAGTGAGTGATTGTGTATGCAGAGTGAATCTGTACCAAAGGGATGCAACACTGATGGGAAAACCAGATAGAAAATAAGCGCTGTTGGGGGAGGAAAAGAAACCCTAGGATGCCCGAGTGCTTCGGCAAAAATAGAATAATGCTTCAAGCAGTCCTTACGACTTACTCCTTCAATTTCTCACACTTTAAAATGATAATGGTTTTGCCTATTCAGACACTGATTTCTTTAGATGCTTCCGTCATTTAGGACTCAATAGGTTAGTGAAAAAAAAAAAATATTTGGGAATATTTTGATTTTGAGAATTTTCGTTATAATTTCACTGCTGTATTTCGCTGAGAAAACAGACTCTAGTTTTATAAAAACTTAATTTATCTTCTACTAAGACATATGCCAAATCCCAGATCAGTTACCTATATAAATAAACACACACAGACACACCCATACACACATACTCACACACTACCAACACACACACACACACACACACACACACACACACACGCACAAAAACACAGACATGAACATGAACAGACATGTTCTATATATATATATATATATATATATATATATATATATATATATATATATATATATATATATATATATATAGATGTATATGTCATTTATTATAATCTGACGCTGTCTCCGGGTTAGCAAGGTAGCACAAGGAAAGAGACGAAAGAATGGCCCAACCCACCCACATTCACATGTATATACATACACGTCCACACACGCACATATACATACCTATACATTTCAACGTATACATATACATATATACACAGACATGTACATAATTCTTACTTGCTGCCTATATTCATTCCCGTCGCCACCCCGCCACATATGTATGACAACCCCCTCCCCCACATGAGCGCAAGGTAGCACTAGGAAAAGGCAACAAAGGCCACATTCGTTCACACTCAGTCTCTAGCTGTCAAGTATAATGCACCGAAACCATATCTCCCTTTTCACATCCAGGCCCAACAAAATTTTCCATGGTTTACCCCAGACGCTTCACATGCCCTGGTTCAATCCAGTGACAGCACGTCGACCCCGGTAAAACACATCGTTCCAATTCATTCTAATCCTTGCACGCCTTTCACCCTCCTACATGCTCAGGCCCAGATCACTTAGAATCTTTTTCACTCCATCTTTCCACCTCCGATTTAATCTCCCATTTTTCGTTCCCTCCACCTCTGACACATATATCTTCTTTGTCAATCGTTCCTCACTCATTCTCTCCATGTGACCAAACCATTTCAAAACACCCTCTTCTGCTCTCTCAACCACACTCTTTTTATTACCACACATCTCTCTTACCCTTTCATTACTTACTCGATCAAACCACCTCACACCACATATTGTCCTCAAACATCTCATTTCCAGCACATCTATCCTCTTCCGCACAACTCTATTTATAGCCCACACCTCGCAACCATATAACATTGTTGGAACCACTATTCCTTCAAACAGACACATTTTTGCCTTCCAAGATAACGTTCTCGACTTCCACACATTTTTCAACGCTCCCAGAACTTTCTCCCCCTCCTCCACCCTATGATTCACTTCCGCATCCATGGTTCCATCCGCTGCCAAATCCACTCCCACATATCTAAAACACTTCACTTCCTCCAGTTTTTCTACATTCAAACTTACCTCCCAGTTGACTTGTCCCTCAACCCTACTGTACCTAATAACCTTGCTCTTATTCACATTCACTCTCAGCTTTCTTCTTCCACACACTTTACCAAACTCAGTCACCAGCTTCTACAGTTTCTCACCCGAATCAGCCCCCAGCGCTGTATCATCAGCGAACAATAACTGACTCACTTCCCAGGCTCTCTAATCCACAACAGACTGCATACCTACCCCTCTTTCTAAAACTCTTGCATTCACCTCCCTAACAACCCCATCCATAAACAAATTAAACAACCATGGAGACATAACGCACCCCTGCCGCAAACCAACATTCATTGAGAACCAATGACTTTCCTCTCTTCCTACTCGTACACATGCCTTACATCGTCGATAAAAACTTTTCACTGCATCTAACAACTTGCCTTCCACGCCATATATTCTTAATACCTTCCACTGTGCATCTCTATCAACTCTATCATATGCCTTCTCCAGATCCATAAATGCTACATACAAATCCATTTGCTTTTCTAAGTATTTCTCACATACATTTTTCAAAGCAAACACCTGACCTACACATCCTCTACCACTTCTGAAACCACATTGCTCTTCCCCAATCTCATGCTCTGTACATGCCTTCACCTTCTCAATCAATACCCTCTCATATAATTTCCCAGGAATACTCAAGAAACTTATGCCTCTGTAATTTGAGCACTCACCTTCATCCCCTTTGCCTTTGTACAATGACACTATGCAAGCATTCCGCCAATCCTCAGGCACATCACCATGAATCATACATACATTAACATACATTGTATGTATATATATATATATATATATATATATATATATATATATATATATATATATATATATATATATATATATATATATATACAATATCAGTATGTGTGTGTGTCTGTGTGTGTTCGTGTCTGTGAGTGTGGGCATGCAGGGAATAGCTGAAATTCTGTTTTAAGGAACAGTATCATCTGCACGTAAATAAAGTGCGTAAGACAAGAGAAGAAATGGGAACATCAGTGAAGAGGGCTAATAGGGAGGTACTAGCAAGTAGTGATGAAATGAGGAGATGGAGTGAGTGTTTTGAAGGTTTGTTAGATGTGTTTGATGATAGAGTGGCACATATAAGGTGTTTTGGTCTAGGTGGTGTACGAATGGGAGGGTCAGGCAGAATGGCTTGGTAAACAGAGAAGAGATAGTTAAAGCTTTGCTAAAGATGAAAGCCGTGAGGCAAGGATGGTATTGCAGTGGAATTCATTCAAAAAGGGAGTGACTGTGTTGTTGACTGATTAGTAAGGATATTCAATGCGTGTATGTTCATGGGGAAGTGCCTCAGGATTGGCGGAATGCATGCATTGTGCCATTGTACAAAGGCAAAGGGGATAAAGGTGAATGTTCAAATTTCAGAGGTATAAGTTTGTTGAGAATTCTTTGGAAATTATATGGGAGGGTAAAGGCATGTACAGAGCATGAGATTGGGAAAGGGCATTGTGGTTTCAGAAGTGATAGAGGATGTATGGATCTGGTGATTGCTTTGAAGAATATATATGAGACATACATTGTAGAAAAACAGATGAATCTGTATGTAGCATTTATGGATCAGGAGAAGGCATATGATAGAATTGATACAGATGCTCTTTGGAAGGTATTCAGAGTATATGGTTTGGGAGGCAAGTTGGCAAAAACAGTGAAACTCTTTTTCATGGATGTAAGGCACGTGTACGAGTAGGAAGAGGGGAAAGTGATTGGTTCCCAGTGAATGTCGGTTTATGGAAGGGGTGCTTGAAGTCTCCATGGTCTTTTAATTTATTTTTGGATGGGGTAATTAGGGAGGTGAATGCAAGAGTTTTGGAGAGAGGGGCAAGTATGTTGTCGATGAGAGGGCTTCGGAAGGGAGTCAGTTGTTCGCTGATGATACAGCGTTGGTGGATGATTCGAGTGAGAAACTGCAGAGGCTGGTGACTGACTTTGGTAAAGGTTTTTAAAGAAGGAAGTTGAGAGTAAATTTGAATCAGAACAAGGTTTTTATTGATTGACAAGTTAACTGGGAGGAAAGTTTGAATAGAGAAATACTGGAGGAAGTGAAGCGTTTAGATATCTGGGAGTGGACTTAGCAGTGGATGGAACCATAGTAGCAGAAGTGAGTCACGGGGTGGAGAAGAGGGCGAAGGTTCTGGAAGCAATGAAGAATGTGTGGAAGGCGAAAACATTATCTTGGAGAAGAAAAATGGGTATGTTTGATGGAACAGTGGTTCCAAAAATGTTATGTGGCTGCGAGGCGAGGGCTATAGTTAGGGTTGTGCGGAGGAGGGTAGATGTGTTGGAAATGAGATGTTTGAGGACAATATGTGGTTTGAGATGGTTTGATCGAGTAAGTAATGAAAGGGTAAGAGAGATGTGTAGTAATAAAAAGAGTGTGGTTGAGAGAGAAGAGAGTGTATTGAAAATTATTTGGTCGTATAGAGAGACTGAGTGAAGAAAGATTGACATAGAGGATATATATGTCAAAGGTGGAGGGAACTAGGAGAAGCGGGAGACCAAATTGGTGGTGGAAGGATAGAGGAAGAAAAAAAATTGAGCGATCAGGGCCTGAACATACTGGAAGGTGAAAAACGTGCAAGGAATCGAATGAATTGGAACGATGTGATATACCGGGGTAGACGTGCTGTCAATGGATTGAACCAGGTCATGTGAAGCGTGTGGAGTAAACCATGGAAAGCTTTGTGGGCCCTGGATGAGGAAATGGAGCTGTGGTTTCGGTGCATTACACATGACAGCTAGAGATTGAGTGTGAACGAATGTAGCCTTTCTTTTTTGTATATATGTATATGTCTGCGTATGTGTATGTATGTATACGTTGAAATGTTTCGGTATGTATATGTGCGTGTGGGGGCGTTTATGTATATACATGTGTGTGTTGGTGTGTTGGGCCATTCTTTCGTCTATTTCCTTGCGCTACCTCGCTAACGTGGGAGACAGCGACTAAATTTAAAAGATATGAATGAATAACATGAGTGTGTGTGTGTGTGTGTGTGTGTGTGTGTGTGTGTGTGTGTGCTTATGTGTGTGTGTGTGTGTGTGTATGTGTGTGTGTGTGTGTGTGTGTGTGTGTGTGTGTGTGTATGCAGGGAATAACTAAAATTCTGTTATGAGGAACAGTATCATCTGCATATAAACCACATTTTCATATATCGTAGACTTATTTCATAGAACTAAATTCCTCTCTGTCTCACTCTGTAATTTTCACTCAGACGTTGTAGTTTCTAATAATGAATGTATCCATTTTCTGTTCGATAATTGGTGTATTTTGAAAGTATTTTCTATATTCCATTTCAGGAGTACTGCTTCTAATGTATTATCACTGGGTCCATTTATCTTCTTGTAAATTACTCTCAGCACAATAGAACTGTCAATGATTTCATTAGCTTGATTATACCCCCAGGATGGTAATTGTTTTACTGTTGATAAAAGATGTTGCTTAAAGGCAAATAGAACAGAACGTTAATCAAAGTTCACAATGACGCAGCTGAACTCTGAATTAGGAAATCGTACATGGGTATTTTCTAATCTGTCTCAGAAGTAATGTATTAGAAGCACAGAGAAGAACAGAAGGCCATTTGGCTTATGATGAAGTTATCTGGAGTTAAGACAGAAAAGGAGGAATGTTCTTCATTCACCTTCACTCCCTCAGGCAACAATGGCTTGCAGGAATAACAATGGAAAGAAAATTGATGCACTGCAAAAAGAAAAGGACTGAATATTACATGGGAAAAAGGAAACAGTTATCCATATGTGAGTAATCTTTATTTTCCCTAACTTATTTAGAATTCCCTCGCTAGCAGGATAGTGCCAGAATCGACGAAAAGCGGGTTTCATTTGCCCACATCAAAGTCTTCAGTCGTCATGTGTAATGCACTAAAGCAGAGTCCCTTATCAATAGCTAAACTACCACAAAGCTTTGCATGGTTTCCCTTGACCAGTTCATATACACTGGATCAGCCAACTCATAGTTTTTCGTCCTATATATATATATATATATATATATATATATATATATATATATATATATATATATATATATATATATGGGTCAATGGGTTGGAGGCTGACGTTCAGTGTCGATTGATGAATGACGTAGTAAAGATACTAGATGACCTGCTTGAAGGACGAAGACGGATTTCAGGGAATTGCTTTGATAGAATCACATTTTTTTCATTTTTTCGGAAAATATTATCGACAATGTAAGAAGTGTGTCTCTGCCCCATTGATATGTTCTGTAATAATGTTCTTCATTAGATCTTAAAAGGTCTAGATGTTATGTTCGTCTTGCCCAAGGGAATTAATCTGATTAAGAAACCGCTGTGCTAGGAGATAGCCTCTGGTACAGCAATCTGTTTTAAGAGGAGATTAATTCAATTCTGACAGATTAATCTACTTCTGTCAACAATGCTAACCTGAATGACATTAAGTGACTGGGAATAATTTCCTTTTTCTTACTACTCGTCAAAACTTTCTGTATATTTCAGTTGCATTCTCTCCGTATAGCGCTTCAGTATCATTTACTTTCATATTAGTATGAAACTTCAGAAATAATATTGAAGAACAGAGGAGAACGAGATATATAAATCCAAAATCTTTTTTCATGTTTTTGGTCTCATAGCTTCAGTTCACAGTTTCATGCATGACATTTTTTTTTATCTTGTTTTCTAATGTCTGACTTTTGTATTCATATCATCTCTACAATTCTTCTAGAACTTTAGAAATTCATTAGGTAATATAAACCACACACACAGATGATCTTCAAATAAGGGAGAAAAATATTTTTATTTCGAAAAGGTCTTTTCGTTAAGAATATAAGGAAGAGCTGAGGGCAACACGCAGGTAATTTCAATATATTTTCATATTTTTTCGCTTTCTTTTAAATCATCATTGATCGTAAACCTATGATGTGAGCAAGACCCACCTTGTTCCTTGACATCTTCATGTATTAATATAGAGTATTATACATATGTTAAGGCCCGGAGCTTTGATGATTGGAGCTGGATATGCTTAGAGAATATAGGATTCTCTATAAACAAGGAAGGAGTTCCATTAAGATGCAGATCATCTCACTCCCAGAGACAGTAACTCATATAATCTCTTCATCTATAGATTACTCAAGACTCCTCCCTTGAGGTACCCAGGGTCCCTACAGGGCCCCTTTTCCAGAAGCTTCTGCAGTTCCAGGACTGCGCTACTTCCAGTATCAGGGAAATGATTTTCTCGTTTGCAGAGAGAAGTCGAGTAGCACCCTTCTATTACTATCATTATTATCTATACAGCCCTAGAACCTCTTTCACTGTTTTCCTGCGGCTTCGAGGCTGCGCTCCATGCAGGAGGAAGGTAAATGATGGGCTCCTTTGGGGCGAGATGATCCTCAACGAGACTTTACTCCTTTCCATCCAAATTTTCCATAAGAGAAACATCTCTATCGTATTGTTACCAATTATAGGCGAGGCGCCATCTGATAACATTTAATAACTCGTACTCTCTTCTAATAAAATATCTCGTTTAGATTAACAAAAGAAAAAAGACTTCCAAGGTTAATAAGATAAGATAAGATGACCATATGATATCTCAGAAAATAAAAGAGGTTAAGTAAGAAGACCCTTCAAGACTAGTAAAGACTTCTTTGTACCTCAGGATTTCCTAGAAATTCTTCAAAAACATATAAA
>NC_092231.1:39533785-39581285 GCF_036320965.1 Panulirus ornatus | reverse complement strand
TTGAGTATTCCTGGAAAATCATAAGGGAGAGTATTGATTGAGAGGGTGAAAGCATGTACAGAGCATCAGATTGGGAAGAGCATTGTGGTTTCAGAAGTGGAAGAGGATGTGTGGATCAGGTGTTTCCTTTCAAGAATGTATGTGAGAAATACTTGGAAAAAAAATGGATTTCTATGTAGCATTTATGGATCTGGAGAACGTATATGATAGAATTGATAGAGATGCTCTGTGGAAGGTATTGAGAATATATGGTGTGGGAGGCAAGTTGCTAGAAGCAGTGTAAAGTTTTCATCGAGGATGGAAGGCATGTGTACGAGTAGAAAGAGGGGAAAGTGATTGGTTCTCAGAGAATGTCGGTTTGCGGCAGGGGTGCCTGATATCTCCATGGTTGTTTAATTTGTTTATGGATGGGGCTGTTAGGGAGGTGAATGCAAGAGTTTTGAGAGAGGGGCAAGTGTGCAGTCTGTTGTGGATGAGATGGCTTGGGAAGTGAGTTAGTTTTTGTTTGCTTATGATACAGCGCTGGTGTCTGATTCGGGTGAGAAGCTGCAGAAGCTGGTGACTGAGTTTGGTAAAGTGTGTGAAAGAAGAAAGCTGAGAATGAATGTGAATAAAAGCAAGGTTATTCGGCTCAGGTGGCTTAAGGGAGAAGTCAGTTGGGATGTAAGTTTGAATGGAGAAAAACTGGAGAAAGTGAAGTGTTTTAGATATCTGGAAGTGGATTTGGCAGAGGATAGGACCATGGAAGCGGAAGTGAGTCACAGGATGGAGGAGGGGGCGAAAGTTCTGGGAGCGTTGAAAAGTGTGTGGAAGCCGAGAACACTATCTCGGAAAGCAAAAATGGATATGTTTGAAGGAGTAATGGTTCCAACAATGTTATATGGTTGCGAGGCGTGGGCTAATAGATAGAGTTGTGCGGAGGAGGGTGGATGTGTTTGTAATGAAATGTTTGAGGACAATATGTGGTGTGAGGTGTTTTGATCGAGTAAGTAATGAAATGGTAAGAGAGATGTGCGGTAATAAAAAGAGTGTGGTTGAGAGAGCAGAAGAGGGTGTTTTGAAATGGTTTGGTCACATGGAAAGAATAAGTGAGGAGAGGTTGACAAAGAGGTTATGTGTCAGAGGTGGAGGGAACGATTAGAAGTGGGAGACCAATTTGGATGTGGAAGGATAGATTGAAAAAGATTTTGAGTGATCGGCTCCTGAACATGCAGGAAGGTGAAAGGCGTGCAAAGAATAGAGTGAATTGGAACGATGTGGCATACCGGGGTCTACGTGCTGCCAATGGATTGAACCAGGGCAATGAACCAGGTGAAGAGTCTGGGGTATTTCATGGAAAGTTTTGTGGGGCCTGGATGTGGAAATGGAACTGTGGTTTCGGTGCATTATACATGACAGCTAGAGACTGAGTGTGAACGAATGTGGCCTTTTTTTTGTCTTTTCCTTGAGCTACCTTGAGCGCATGCCGGAGGAGGGGTTGTCACTTCATGTGTGGCGGGGTGGCAACGGGAATGAATAAAGGCAGCAAGTATGAATTATGTACATGTTTATATATGTATGTGTCTGTGAGTGTATATATATATGTATACGTTGAAATGTATAGGTATGTTTATGTGCGTGTGTGGACGTGTATGAATAAACATGTGTATGTGGGTGTGTTGGGCCATTCTTTCGTCTGTTTCTTTGAGCTACCTCGCTAACGCGAGGGTCAGCGACAAACTTAAGCCAGGTGCCCATCATATCGACAAATCCCCTACGCGTATATGAACAGCTGAATTAACTGTAAAACTGGGTGCCACGACGAGAATTCGAACCCACGCTGACCCGACTCCGGGCGGCCCAGCTACACCGCGGAGGTCCATAGGTCTCTGAATCTAAAGATTAGAAGATCCTCAGGATTATATTTTGTTTGAAGTTCCAGTCACTCTGTTGACTGCAGAATTATGAGTTTTTCATCAATTTTTGATCATGGAACGCCAAACGCACGTTTATCATATGTAATGTAGAGTGATAGATAGTCTTTCTGCTAATAATTGCCACCTTATGGTCTCTCTTTCACAGACTTATCAACGTTAGATATAGTATTCTAGATGCCTGATACGAAGAAGAGTTTCATCATCCAAACATCCATTAAATCTAAGCCCAATTCAATATGACATAGAATTCTACATTATATTTTTCATTTTTTTATTCATATGTAGATAAGAATTTCATCAAAATCTCTTCGGGGGCTACGCTGCTAACCTTCCCCAGTTGCCTCAGGTTATAATTCCATAGTCTTCTATTGAACTACCAGGAAATCCTCTTTGCATCTTCTCAAATCCCCTTTGAATCCACTGTAGATTAACCATGACTCCCCTGGGCCTATTTCAGTTCCCTTCACCACTACTCATTAATCCTTCTCAAAAGTGCTCTTTTCTTTTTCTTTTTCTTTTATGTGTAAATAAACTTTAAGCCCCTATCCAGTCCCTTTCTTCATTCCTCTACCGTCCCCTTTAAACGCATTCCTGTCCCTTATTTTTCTCCCTCCGTCTACCCTTGATTGCTTTTATTAAGATTCCGCGAACACTCTTCAATCTCTTCTAATTCCCTTCGTTACCGGCCTCCCGTCATTCTGTCTCTTCTCGTCTGTTTCTCTGCCATCCTTCATATAACACATCAATTTCTGGTACTTCGTCTGCTTCTTTATCATCAAAGACCATCTTATTGACGATATATATATATATATATATATATATATATATATATATATATATATATATATATATATATATATATATAGCAATACTCCTGAAACAGGAGTTGTGGGAGTATGTGATAGAATGTAAGAAAGTAAATTCTCGATTAATATGGGTAAAATTGAAAGTTGATGGAGAGAGGTGGGTGATTATTGGTGCATATGCACCTGGGCATGAGAAGAAAGATCATGAGAGGCAAGTGTTTTGGGAGCAGCTAAATGAGTGTGTTAGCGGTTTTGATGCACGAGACCGGGTTATAGTGATGGGTGATTTGAATGCAAAGGTGAGTAATGTGGCAGTTGAGGGAATAATTGGTATGCATGGGGTGTTCAGTGTTGTAAATGGAAATGGTGAAGAGCTTGTAGATTTATGTGCTGAAAAAGGACTGATGATTGGGAATACCTGGTTTAAAAAGCGAGATATACATAAGTATACTTATGTAAGTAGGAGAGATGGCCAGAGAGCGTTATTGGATTACGTGTTAATTGACAGGCGTGCGAAAGAGAGACTTTTGGATGTTAATGTGCTGAGAGGTGCAACTGGAGGGATGTCTGATCATTATCTTGTGGAGGCTAAGGTGAAGATTAGTATGGGTTTTCAGAAAAGAGGAGTGAATGTTGGGGTGAAGAAGGTGGTGAGAGTAAGTGAGCTTGGGAAGGAGACCTGTGTGGGGAAGTACCAGGAGAGACTGTGTACAGAATGGAAAAAGGTGAGAACAATGGAAGTAAGGGGAGTGGGGGAGGAATGGGATGTATTTAGGGAATCAGTGATGGATTGCGCAAAAGATGCTTGTGGCATGAGAAGAGTGGGAGGTGGGCTGTTTAGAAAGGGTAGTGAGTGGTGGGATGAAGAAGTAAGAGTATTAGTGAAAGAGAAGAGAGAGGCATTTGGACGATTTTTGCAGGGAAAAAATGCAATTGAGTGGGAGAAGTATAAAAGAAAGAGACAGGAGGTCAAGAGAAAGGTGCAAGAGGTGAAAAAAAGGGCAAATGAGAGTTGGGGTGAGAGACTATCAGTAAATTTTAGGGAGAATAAAAAGATGTTCTGGAAGGAGGTAAATAGGGTGCGTAAGACAAGGGAGCAAATGGGAACTTCAGTGAAGGGCGTAAATGGGGAGGTGATAACAAGTAGCGGTGATGTGAGAAGGAGATGGAATGAGTATTTTGAAGGTTTGTTGAATGTGTCTGATGACAGAGTGGTAGATATAGGGTGTTTTGGTCGAGGTGGTGTGCAAAGTGAGAGGGTTAGGGAAAATGATTTGGTAAACAGAGAAGAGGTAGTAAAAGCTTTGCGGAAGATGAAAGCCGGCAAGGCAGCAGGTTTGGATGGTATTGCAGTGGAATTTATTAAGAAAGGGGGTGACTGTATTGTTGACTGGTTGGTAAGGTTATTTAATGTATGTATGACTCATGGTGAGGTGCCTGAGGATTGGCGGAATGCGTGCATAGTGCCATTGTACAAAGGCAAAGGGGATAAGAGTGAGTGCTCAAATTATAGAGGTATAAGTTTGTTGAGTATTCCTGGTAAATTATATGGGAGGGTATTGATTGAGAGGGTGAAGGCATGTACAGAGCATCAGATTGGGGAAGAGCAGTGCGGTTTCAGAAGTGGTAGAGGATGTGTGGATCAGGTGTTTGCTTTGAAGAATGTATGTGAGAAATACTTAGAAAAGCAAATGGATTTGTATGTAGCATTTATGGATCTGGAGAAGGCATATGATAGAGTTGATAGAGATGCTCTGTGGAAGGTATTAAGAATATATGGTGTGGGAGGCAAGTTGTTAGAAGCAGTGAAAAGTTTTTATCGAGGATGTAAGGCATGTGTACGTGTAGGAAGAGAGGAAAGTGATTGGTTCTCAGTGAATGTAGGTTTGCGGCAGGGGTGTGTGATGTCTCCATGGTTGTTTAATTTGTTTATGGATGGGGTTGTAAGGGAGGTAAATGCAAGAGTCCTGGAAAGAGGGGCAAGTATGAAGTCTGTTGGGGATGAGAGAGCTTGGGAAGTGAGTCAGTTGTTGTTCGCTGATGATACAGCGCTGGTGGCTGATTCATGTGAGAAACTGCAGAAGCTGGTGACTGAGTTTGGTAAAGTGTGTGGAAGAAGAAAGTTGAGAGTAAATGTGAATAAGAGCAAGGTTATTAGGTACAGTAGGGGTGAGGGTCAAGTCAATTGGGAGGTGAGTTTGAATGGAGAAAAACTGGAGGAAGTGAAGTGTTTTAGATATCTGGGAGTGGATCTGTCAGCGGATGGAACCATGGAAGCGGAAGTGGATCATAGGGTGGGGGAGGGGGCGAAAATTTTGGGAGCCTTGAAAAATGTGTGGAAGTCGAGAACATTATCTCGGAAAGCAAAAATGGGTATGTTTGAGGGAATAGTGGTTCCAACAATGTTGTATGGTTGCGAGGCGTGGGCTATGGATAGAGATGTGCGCAGGAGGATGGATGTGCTGGAAATGAGATGTTTGAGGACAATGTGTGGTGTGAGGTGGTTTGATCGAGTAAGTAACGTAAGGGTGAGAGAGATGTGTGGAAATAAAAAGAGCGTGGTTGAGAGAGCAGAAGAGGGTGTTTTGAAATGGTTTGGGCACATGGAGAGAATGAGTGAGGAGAGATTGACCAAGAGGATATATGTGTCGGAGGTGGAGGGAACGAGGAGAAGAGGGAGACCAAATTGGAGGTGGAAAGATGGAGTGAAAAAGATTTTGTGTGATCGGGGCCTGAACATGCAGGAGGGTGAAAGGAGGGCAAGAAATAGAGTGAATTGGAGTCATGTGGTATACAGGGGTTGACGTGCTGTCAGTGGATTGAAGCAAGGCATGTGAAGCGTCTGGGGTAAACCATGGAAAGCTGTGTAGGTATGTATATTTGCGTGTGTGGACGTGTGTATGTACATGTGTATGGGGGGGGGGGGGTTGGGCCATTTCTTTCGTCTGTTTCCTTGCGCTACCTCGCAAACGCGGGAGACAGCGACAAAGTATAAAAAAAAAAAAAAAAAAAAAAAAAAAAAAATATATATATATATATATATATATATATATATATATATATATATATATATATATATATAGGATAGGGGATAGGGGAGAAAGAATACTTCCCACGTATTCCCTGCGTGTCGTAGAAGGCGACTAAAAGGGGAGGGAGCGGGGGGCTGGAAATCCTCCCGTCTCGTTTTTTTTTTTAATTTTCCAAAAGAAGGAACTGAGAATTGGGCCAGGTGAGGGTATTCCCTCAAAGGCCCAGTCCTCTGTTCTTAACGCTACCTCGCTAATGCGGGAAATGGCGAATAGTTTGAAAGAAAGAAAAAAAAAAAAAAAAAAAAAATATATATATATATATATATATATATATATATATATATATATATATATATATATATATATATATATATATATATATATGTATATATATATATATATATATATATATATATATATATATATATATATATATATATATATATATATCGTTTTCTTTATATTCGTGGTTCGATTTTCTCTTCCCATAAGTGTAGTCGACAGAACTGTTTGATGGCACTACTAAACTTGGATGTCACCGAATTCTTCGGTTATGGAATCTGTGTTTCTTCAACTCTGATCTCGATCCGCCATTGATCTTGCTAAAGTCTGAAGTTTATGAATTTTCTTAATTCCTAGAGAATGCTACGTATTAGATTTCTGAACCTTTGAAGGTCTGAAATTGCTGAACTCAATCATAGATCTTTTAGTTCACGTAAAGGATCTTTATAAAGGACCATCGGAAGAAAAGGAAAGTAGACAAAAACATTTGCATGCAGATAATCTTTCTCTTCTCATTTTCCTCTGTATTAACATTGTCATGTCTTTGGTCACGGTGTTTGCCTGCTGTGTTTTCTTTATAACTCTTCTGTAATTCTGCCTCAGCCTCTTCCCTTTATATTACATCATTCATGTCGTCCTGGTCACCATTTTTACCTGCCTCTTCTTGGTGTGTGTCTGTATCTTCTACCATAGTCTCTCCATCTCCATAGCTTTTGATTTATATTTGATACTGTGATTTGTCCATATTTTCTAGTGTATTATACCTGTTATTTCCTGCAACTTATATTATGCATTCTTTTCTCCCTTTTCATTTCATATCCATTTCACTTCACTTATCACTGACTCCTCTATTTAGATTTCCATCTAATCACCCAATTTTCTTATCCTCTCACTTCCAGTTTTCTCGCTACACTCATCCTTTCCTTGATTGCTTTATAAACTCATTTACACCCTCGACCCTTACAGAAAACTACACATCACACAAGCGCTGGGAAACTAAGTTTGTAGTGAAGCGTGTGCATGTAAACATCAAAAGGGAAACTGCACCTCGTAAGTGGCAATCATGTAAAGCTAAAAAACTGGACCCATAAACTTAGAGAACTGGCTGCTAGATGACAAAGGCTTGTTGAATCTTTAACAACAACAGCATTCGTACCAAATAAGATCCATTAATTGCTAATCAAAAGGTAGTAAAGTTAAGAATACCTGGCTATAAACCAAACTCATCACGCACATTTGATGTATGTGAGCTTCATCCATACATGCAATTCATTAT
The DNA here is from genome assembly GCF_036320965.1 of Panulirus ornatus. Taxonomy (NCBI): domain Eukaryota; kingdom Metazoa; phylum Arthropoda; class Malacostraca; order Decapoda; family Palinuridae; genus Panulirus; species Panulirus ornatus. The sequence goes on along the minus strand of NC_092231.1, from coordinate 39,573,973 downwards.
ACATTCACTTGCTAATTATCACCTCTCTAGGGTATAGGATCTCATACTTAACCTCCCTATTGTAATACTCTTCTATACATAGCAGAATCTCCTCCATCGACAAACTCCCTCTTATACATACTATTCCATACACATCCTCCCTATTTCATATAATCTTACATACACAACTTTCATGTCACACACACACTCCAATTCACAGCTTTTCTCACACACACGTTCACATATAGAAACCCTCCGCCTTCTCTCACACACACACACCATTTTTCAAACGCATCCTTTGCCATACATGTTTTCCCCCCTCTTACTCACCCTTCCAAATATAAACCACCCCAGCGTATATATTTTACACAAAAATTACCCAGTAATAAATAACTTTCTTCTTACGTAACACTCCCTCATTCATACCCTTGTTCCTGTATTTAGTTCCTCGTTCTTACCCTCCTACGACAGAAATTACCAGATACACATTGTCACTTTTGCATTCCATTCCTCATAGACAGAAGATTTCATACACTTAATACATACATCGCCCTTAGATATATCTTGACCCAAGTGTTTCCTCCCTTATACAAATCCACCAATTGCTCACCTCGACTAGTACACAATCTCCCTCAAGCAAACCCTCCCTAAATACACCTATCATAAATACATTTCCACCAATGCACAGCCACACTCAAACAAAGCTTGCACATACTTCGCAACCAGTACACACCCACTTCAATACATCTTGACCAATAAACACCTTTCCTCCCTCAAAAAAATAAAAATCTTCTCAATCCAATGCGCCCTCAATTTTCATACATTCTCCGACATACTTCCCTCGTACACACAAGTATATAATTCCTTCCCCTACGTTGCAAGTAGTTACAAATAGATACTAACACACTTCGACCAATACACGTTCTCACCATATTTAGCTCTACACATTCTGATCATACATAGCTTGATTTTCCATCCATACATACTGCCCCTTCACACACACATCACTCCTCATACACATCTTTCTTTAGCACCCTTTCCCTCCTGCCGATCCTCCCCAGCCTGTCTCTGATGTTTGTCGTTTTTTCTCCCTCACTCTTACATCTCTTTCCTCCTCCTGTTTCCTTTTCCCTTTGAATTCATCATTTTCCTTTGTCCTTTCGCTTTACTCTTTTGCTCTTGTTACAACCAAGACCTTCAACCTTGACCTTCCTTTGTCTTTGCTCCTCATCGTCCATAACCTTAATCTATCCCATTCCTCAATATCTTTTTCTAACTTACTTTGGTTACATATCATTCTCTTTTTTAGGTATCAATCTCCCATATCTTTTTCGTGTTCCTTATTTGCCCTAATCACCATCCTTGCTTGTTTTTACTTATCTCTAATTCTCATTATCTCATCCATATCTCTAATGTATTTATATTTCTCCTTAGTTCGCCATCATGTCCTTTTACTTGACCTTCTCTCCCCATTACCCCATTACAACCAAGATTTGTTTACTTCATATCTTATATAACATTGTTTCTTCCTCCTCATCCTACGTCTCGTCCCCCAGACCATATCCCTTGCTTGCCTCGTCCCAGTTTTTCCTTTTTCATCTTCGTTCGTTTTTTCCACCCTCGTTTCTAGAAGCCCTCGCCTCCTCCCCTCATCTCCTCTCAGTTCTCCCCAATAAATCCATTGGTCGCGGATTTATGCGTGTGCGCCTGGGTCAGCCTGGGATATTTGCCAGGGGGACATCACCCAGCCCTCATGCCTCACGTGATAGCCTTGCCAGCCAGTGTGGTGCGCTACACTTTATGGCTTTGTCTTATTGTGCTTATGGTTTGTCTTACTTAATCTATGGCTTCTCTTATTGTACGTATGGATTTGCCTTATTGTAGTTATTGCTTGTCTTATTGAATCTATGGCTTGTCATATTGTACTCATGGATTTGTCTTACTGCCCTTATGGCTTATTTTATTGAATCTATGGTTTGTCATATTGTACTTATGGATTTGTCTTATTGTAGCTATTGCTTGTCTACCTGAATCTATGACTTAACTTATTGTACTTTTTGGATTTGTCTCATTGTAGTTATTGCTTGTCTTATTGTATTCATGGCACCTGTGTTACTGTACTTAAAGCCTGTCTTACTGAATTCTTATTGTATTCATGGCGTTGTGTTACTGTAGTTAAAGCATGTCTTATTGAATTCATGGCTTTTCATACTGAATTTATGGCTCTGACTTATTGTACTTATGGCTTGTCTTATTGAAAATATGGCTTGTTTTATCGAATATATAGCTTGCCTTATTGAATTTATGGATTACCGTATTGTATTTGCAGCAATGTTTGATTGTACTTATGGCTTGTCGTATTGAGTTTATGGCCTGTCTTATTGCATTTATGTCTTTGTCTTATTGTATGCACGACTTCTTATTACATCTATGACCCGTCTTATTGTAATTATGGCTGTGTCTTATTGTACTTATGATTTGGCTTGTATTTATGCCTTATTGTATTCATGGCTTGTCTTATTGTCTCTGGAATTTTCTGGTTCTAGGTTTTGTTTATATGTTTCCCTTCTTCTCGGCCTCAGAGTTTTGTCTTGTCTACAAGTTTCTTTTCGTGTCTTCAAACCCTTGTCTTGGTGTCTTTGTGATTTCTTTTTCTTGTGTTTGAAGTTATGTCTCCATCTTTTTTTTCTTCTTTTTTTTTTGAGCCTTGCAATGACTTTGGATTCTTAATTGATTTGAGAGCGTTGGTCCGTAATCTACAGCTTTCAGCTTGCCAACGCTTCAAGCATTATTAAGTACAAACCAATATGTGAATTATTGTTAATACAACGCTTAACTTATTCACGCAAGTGATATAATTGGCTAATACAATGAAATCTATAATCCATAGTAGTTTCTGAGATGAATAACCAGACTGTCAGAGCAATACTTCAATGTGCCCGATTATTTTCTTCAAGAACCCAGAGACGTTTTTGATAGTAGCAGTTAGCCCCATCATTTTCTTCAAAAGTCCAGACACGTTTTTGCTGATAGCAGTTAGCCCGATCGTTTTCTTCAAGAACCCAGGGACGTTTTGATAATGGCAGTTAGCCCGATCGTTTTCTTCAAAAGTCCAGAGACTTTTTGCTAATAGCAGTTAGCCCGATCGTTTTCTTCAAGAACCCAGGGACGTTTTTGCTAATAGCAGTTAGCCCGATCGTTTCTTCAAGAACCCAGGAACGTTTTTGCTAATAGCAGATAACCCGATCATTTTCTTTAAGAACCCAGAAACGTTTTTGTTCATAGCAGATAACCCGATCATTTTCTTTAAGAACCCCGAGGCGTTTTTGATGATAGCTAATGTCCGTTTTCTCCCCCTCGCGTTGCTTCTATTGAAGTGTCCTCAACGTATTGATATGCCAGCTTGGGACCACTCACCCCTCGGCTAAGGAAATGGTGTTATCGTTCGGCATCATCCTTAACCCCACGGCTTGACACGGGCTCCGTCGGCTTTGCTTCTGTCTGGCTGGCTCTAGGGTAATGTTCCATTTTCCCTCACTCTTTCTTCGGGGTCCAGGATGGATATCTGCTACAGAAATGTCTCCCTTTGCATTGCCTTACCCATTGTGGTTAACTGTTGTTACTGTTTATGATTATCATTACTCTCTAAGCTTCTCTGACGCTTCGGCTCTTTCTTTTTCTCTCTGTCTTTTTCTTACGTCGGACTTTTTTTCATTCCATTGATGTATTCCGTATTTTATGGCCTCCTTCCACGCCTCAGCTGTGGCTGCCTCTCCTTCATCCCAATGCATCCGGTCGATATACGAGTATGTTATGCTTGTACCCGAGCCAGGTCCTCGTCACTGAGTCATGCTTCTGTTTTATGGCATATGATGCTGCCAGTTTCTTTATATACTTTTCTTGTCTATTCTTTAACCTTGTTTTCTACCCTTTTCATATAATCTCTATTCATCTGGTTCACTTTTGATTTTACACTGATATCCTATCAGTTCGATGTCTTCCTTCAAGCAATTCTTTTCCTATGAATTTATCTTGTCTCTTCTTTTTTCATTTTCCTGTCTTTCTCTCAAGATACTGTTCTCCATATCATATATTTTGTTTCATTCCTCTTTTATAAGACTCTAGTAAAAAAGAAATTCAATTGGTTACATTTCAATTTTTTTTGCCAACTTCATGAGCTTTAATTTTCTTATTTTGTGCCCTTGCTACTCAACCTTTTTCCCGTCCAATCTCTTCTTTATTCTCGCTTTTCCCCTTCCACTTTCTTTATTGCTTTTCCATTTGTTTTTGTCCTATCCTCACGTTTTCTATAGCATAAGTCTTCTCCTCCACAATCCACTCATCCAGTACAGCCATTTCTTGGCCCTCACCCACACCCCTCTCCATCCTGCTCCTCCTCTGTTGTCTCCTTGTATTCCATACTCCACTCCTTCCCCTTCTTTCCTTCACATGTCATTCGCATCGCTTCCTCCTAATTTCCTTAGCTCTCTCTCTCTCTCTCTCTCTCTCTCTCTCTCTCTCTCTCTCTCTCTCTCTCTCTCTCTCTCTCTCTCTCTCTCTCTCTCTCTCTCTCTCTCTCTCTCTCTCTCTCTCTCTCTCTCCTTCATATCACCCTAACACCTCCGCTTCCCCCTTTGCCAGCCCTTTCTTGCCATCATCGTTCCCCTTCTTCTTCCACCTCACCCCTTTCCAGTGTCCTAACGCGTCACTCAGGGGCCAAATAACGACAAATCACACCCCCATCAGTGCGTGACGAGCCTCGACGGATGAATATCATGGTGGCGGGAGCTCGGGGGGCCTGATTGATTGAATTGGTGCCACGAATATTGTTGCGATAACAGTGATTTGTGTAGTGGAGCGGCTGCCAGACGTCGGGGTGTTTGGGGGAACTCTATGTTACCGTGTCCTCCGATGTGTTTGTGGTGGCCTGTTTGGAGATAATATCGTTTGTGATTGTTTTTGGAGCTGCATGTATGTTTACCTTCCACTTGAGTGCGTTTGTGGTTGCTTTTTTTGTAAGCAATGTCATTTTGTTTGTTGAGTGTTTTGTGCATTTGCGTACATATACATAAGCTGGTGTTATCAGATTCTGCCTAGTTTTGGCTATACTAAGCGAGAAAAAATATTGTCTCCTTTGGCGGGAAATATGTCATCATCAGTTGAGGAGCAAGAGTGCAGTCTCGTTAAACAACGTCTCGCCTCGAAGGCGTTCATCCTGTCTCTGCTGCTGGGTGTAGCGCTTCCTTAAAGCTGCAGGGGCCCTTGAAAAATGGGTCCTGGGTAACACCAGGACCCTCTCAGCAAGGTGTTCTGGGAAACACCAAGACCCTTTCAGAAAGATGCTATGGGTAACGTTAATGCCACCTTAGAAAGGTGTCGTGGGTGATACCAGGGCCCTTTCAGAAAGGTGTTCTGGTGACACTGGACCATTTCTAAGAGGTGTTCTGGGTAACATCAGGACCCTTTCAGAAAGACAATCATAGATACATGAATATCTATAGTCTTATCACCGACTCTTCCAATGTTTTCCATCATTCTTTTCTTTTTCACTTTTGTCCCTTTTTTAAAGCCTGAGATCTAGATCTGTAGGCAGAATATAGAAAGATAGAAAACACCCAAAAGAATAATTGATATATGATTTGCTTTGTGTGAGGCTGAGGCTCTGTTTTGCTTTTTGTTTTCCCGGCAGGGGATATGGAATGGGCAAATACGTAAATACCCCAGTCGTGGTTGTCCCAGATGGAAGGAAAAAAGTAAAGATTTTTTTCTAGAAAAAGAGAAAGTCGAAGAGATTAGTATAGCCTCTTCGAATGTTTGTAGACTTGAGTTCTCAAGATGAAAGGGAGAGTTGGTCAGATTGTCATCTTTTCTACGTCTATCTTTGTGGTTACTTATTGTCTTTCTTAATAGCTTTTTACGGGTAGAAAGAAGTTATACATTCATGTTGCCTCGTCTCTTAACCTTGTAAACATATATATATACATATATATATATATATATATATATATATATATATATATATATATATATATATATATATATATATATATATATATATATATATATATATATATATGTATAAGGTTCAGAGACTGAACAACATGAATGTATAACTTCTTTCTACCCGTAAGAAGCTATTAGGGAAGACAACAGATAATCACAAATACATGTATATACATATATATATATATATATATATATATAGAGAGAGAGAGAGAGAGAGAGAGAGAGAGAGAGAGAGAGAGAGAGAGAAGAGAGAGAAGAGAGAGAGATTTTATTACTATTCTCTTTTCATTTTACTTTATTGCTGTCTCCTGCGTTAGCGAGGTAGCGCAAAGAAACAGACGAAAGAATGGCCCAACACACCCACATATACATGCCTATACATGCACGTCCACACACGCACATATACATACCTATACATTTTAACGTATATATATATATATATATATATATATATATATATATATATATATATATATATATATATATATATATATATATATATATATGTATGTATGTATGTATGTATGTATGTATATATGTATACAAGTAAAACCACAAGGAAACTGAAAACATTAGGTATCAAGCGCTTTCGTATAATTATATCAATTGTTCATTATTACTCTGTTCATCACGACAAAGTGAAATTTTCTCTAGTTTCATTAGATTTTTTCACAGCATTTCTTACATGTAGTCCAGAATTAGTCGATGACGAACTCTGCAATATCTATGACATTGGTTATGAATTATTGTATCCCAAACATTTCCTTGATTCAGTTAGAGTCTTGCTACATATTGTATTTGCAGAGCTCAACCAAACGAACCATTTGTGAGCAAAAATCTGCTGATTTTGCTCTATTGTAAGAACTTGCTTAATGTTCCTGTTTTGTTCAAATCTTTCAATTTTCATCTGATCCTCAGCAATAATGACACTGTCAGGAATGGTCTTATCAGAAATTCTATAACTGCTCAGGAGGGTTGTGTATACTATATTCCCTGTAAAGAGTGTGATCAGTTTTTCATTGGTCAAACTGGTGAGGTTCTCAGCGTTAGGGTTACACAACAGAAAACTAGTGTTAGGTTAGGTTGAACGTCTAATATATCATTTTCCCACGTTAGAGATTTTGGTCATCAAATTGACTGAAGCAGTGTTAAGGTGATCACATACACTCAGTAATGGATAGAAATATTGTTTAATCGCCTCTTATCAAACATACGAGAAACATTGATATGAATCAAAATGTTGGTTTACATGGATCAGATGACTTTATAAGATAAAAAAGATTAAATTTTGTTTCCCATAACATAGGTTAACCTGAGTTTGTAACTTGAGAGAGGTGAGGTCGGCAAGGGTGACCTGTGCCCTAATCCCTTCACCTGTTATTAAATTCATTTGCCTGCTCCACCCAGTGGCGTAGCAGGTACATAATCTTGTTCTGCGAGATATTCTGTCTGGTTCTGGCAAATATTCTAATTTAGCCAAATATTCTTGGTCTATTAGTTATTCAGTCTGGTTCTGGCAAATATTCTGATTCTGTCATATATTCTTGTTCTGTCAATAACTCAGTCTGGTTCTGGAAAATATTTTGATTCTGTCAAATACTATTCTTCTATCAAATTTTCTGTTTGATAATGGTAAATATTCTGGTTCTATTTATCTGTACTCAATCTTGATAATTAGTCTGTATTTATTGGTGGTGGACTAATAGACTCAAGTACGATGTTGGGATTTATATAACTTTGTTAAGTACTGGCACCTGATGAGGTAGATTGACTCCACAAAACATGTCTTGCCACATGAATACAAGAATTAAACTTTAGAAAAAATCTTATATATATATATATATATATATATATATATATATATATATATATATATATATATATATATATATATATATATATATATATATATATTTTTTTTTTTTTTCTTTTTTTTGCTTTGTCGCTGTCTCCCGCGTTTGCGAGGTAGCGCAAGGAAACAGACGAAAGAAATGGCCCAACCCACCCCCATACACATGTATATACATACGTCCACACACGCAAATATACATACCTACACAGCTTTCCATGGTTTACCCCAGACGCTTCACATGCCTTGATTCAATCCACTGACAGCACGTCAACCCCGGTATACCACATCGATCCAATTCACTCTATTCCTTGCCCTCCTTTCACCCTCCTGCATGTTCAGGCCCGGATCACACAAAATCTTTTTCACTCCATCTTTCCACCTCCAATTTGGTCTCCCTTTTCTCCTCGTTCCCTCCACCTCCGACACATATATCCTCTTGGTCAATCTTTCCTCACTCATTCTCTCCATGTGCCCAAACCACTTCAAAACACCCTCTTCTGCTCTCTCAACCACGCTCTTTTTATTTCCACACATCTCTCTTACCCTTACGTTACTTACTCGATCAAACCACCTCACACCACACATTGTCCTCAAACATCTCATTTCCAGCACATCCATCCTCCTGCGCACAACTCTATCCATAGCCCACGCCTCGCAACCATACAACATTGTTGGAACCACTATTCCTTCAAACATACCCATTTTTGCTTTCCGAGATAATGTTCTCGACTTCCACACATTCTTCAAGGCCCCCAGAATTTTCGCCCCCTCCCCCACCCTATGATTCACTTCCGCTTCCATGGTTCCATCCGCTGCCAGATCCAATCCCAGATATCTAAAACACTTCACTTCCTCCAGTTTTTCTCCATTCAAACTCACCTCCCAATTGACTTGACCCTCAACCCTACTGTACCTAATAACCTTGCTCTTATTCACATTTACTCTTAACTTTCTTCTTTCACACACTTTACCAAACTCAGTCACCAGCTTCTGCAGTTTCTCACATGAATCAGCCACCAGCGCTGTATCATCAGCGAACAACAACTGATTCACTTCCCAAGCTCTCTCATCCACAACAGACTTCATACTTGCCCCTCTTTCCAAAACTCTTGCATTCACCTCCCTAACAACCCCATCCATAAAGAAATTAAACAAACATGCAGACATCACACACCCCTGCCGCAAACCTACATTTACTGAGAACCAATCACTTTCCCCTCTTCCTACACGTACACATGCCTTACATCCTCGATAAAAACCTTTCATATATATATATATAAGATTTTATCTAAAGTGTAATTCTTGTATTCATGTGGCATATATATATATATATATATATATATATATATATATATATATATATATATATATATATATATATATATATATATATATAAATATATATATATATAATCAACGGGGATAGGAGAGAAAGTATAATGACCATGTATGCCCTTTATATCGCAGAAGGCGAAAAGAAGCGCGAGAGCTGGTGGCTGGAAATCCCCATATCTTGTATTACTTTCTAAAACAAAGAACAGAGCTAGGAGCCATGTCTGAAGTTATCCTTCTAAAGCTTTGTCATCTGCTCTTGGCGCTACTTCGTTCGTACGGGAAGGGGCAAGCGTGTATATGTCACGTCTTTGATCCCATGTGTGTATTCACTCACACACACACACACACACACACACACACACACATACACACAAATCACGTGCTTAAAATCATGTTTGTGTTCGTTTTTTTTTTTTTTTTCTTTTTTACAGAATGCATGTGCGATTTTGTTTCTTTGACCACAATGTGTCAGGAGTAGATGCCTCAGATTTCTTTTCCCCCTTTCGTCTTAAGTGCTTGTCCAGGCACTTTGCTCCAGACTTATGAAATTCTAAGCTGTAAAACAGACTCGTATTCAGGGTATAGGATACATAAGCGATACCATGAGTAGCAGCGTAATGCTTGTGTTTGTTAAATGTCTTATGTGTTTTTGTTTCATTGTTTGGAGAAGGTAAAACGTAAATACCCACACGTCCAAGAGGCATCAGTCAGAACGCAATATAAAAGCAATCTGCGTATTGAAGCGACGGTCATCAAGGCTGGCTAGAGAGCCATTCACTGCATTGCATTTTAGTATACGTGATTTTGATTGCGTTTCCTGAGGGGGCAATCAGGTAGAGTATCCGTGCCCCTGGCGGATGTTGGGAAAACAGGATCAATTAGCATACGTGAAGGATCATCTGTGCAGTGAAGATGAGGATGCGTTTGAAGCTTAAGCAAAGGAGGTGATGCCAAGTCGATGTGTGCAGTGCATAGCCAGCGTCTCAGACTGCTTTTAACTCCTCCTCACGACTGGATTTTCTTATTTTGGTTGGCATGTTGTGTCTGATCAGGTTTCTTGCGTGCTGTTGGAACTTACGTGACTTAAAGATATCCTCCCTTAGGCACAGCGTTAATCTCTTAGGTAGTATGATAGTGGTGTTGGTGATACCAGCATAAACAATAAGTATATCTTTTTAATCACACTGGTTCTTCTTGAGTAAGTTAAGGTTCTTGGCTTAGCTCTTTTCAATACTTAGGTTCCTGATCTTGACGTTCATATAACGGATAATAACCTTAATTCTGTCATCGTTATTGCACTGACGATCTGAAGAAGCATTCACTCATTGGCTTTGTAGTTAGATGGTTGATTCTAGAGGTAGCGTTTGACTGTAGCGCCGTCGTGGATGTTGAAGCTAGAGTTGTTGAACAATTGGCAGTCAAAGTATTTCTTTTTATGTGGTTTCCGCGTCGATGTTGATGTATTCGTTGTAGATTAGAATCTGCCGTAGACGTTGAGGTTCTTAGTTGAAGGTTTCGAAGCTTAAGGAATTAAAAGGGTTTTTCAATGAAGGAACTTTGTAACTATTTTCTCTGGTGAAGTCATTCATTTACCGACGGCTTTCTGAGCACTGAAATAAATTGAAAAGGTGTTCTCGCTAATGAGGTGAACATCAAGAATGGGAACTCTGTTCTCATTATTCATATATATATATATATATATATATATATATATATATATATATATATATATATATATATATATATATATATATATATATATATATATAACTGAGTACTGAGTTCTCCACCATGGCTTACCGTAGATATTTCTGGTGTTGTAGGTTCCTTGCATCAACAAAGATATTGTTCACACAATGGCAGTAAATGATGGGGCGCAGGGGTGTGTCTAGATGAATGGGCTTTCTAGTGAGACACAAGTAGGTCTTTGCCAAGACGATGCCTAAGGGAAATCCCAAGTCACTTCTTCCATTTGGCAGTAAAGTAGGGCGTCTGGGACAAGAGAGATGCCTCTTTAGTAAAATCACGGAGCATCTGGGGAGTTTAGGGCTTGAAATTTCCATTTAGGCATCGATGAAGAGGCTCTCGTATCGACTGCAGCATCTCCATGACTTCTCTCTAGATTAAAGGCAAAGATGATTATTGGATTTCATATGGGCTCAACATCCAATGAGCATTTTGGTGAGCTGGGAGATTGGTTTAGGAATCAGATCCAGCCCATTTTCCCATAATTCCATACACGTCCTCAAGATCCTCCTCCTCAAGATCCTCCTCCTGACTTCACCACCTCGCTTATCCCTTCATCTATAACCCTAAACTTTCCTTTCAGAGTTTCAATGATGTTCATTGTGCATCCTCCTTTGCAACGTCTTCTTTTGGACATGTTTTGGACAATCACATGTTTACCAAATGGCGTCCTAGCTTCGTCTCTTCGATGTATATCAACTGACTGTTATATTTCTCTCTTGTGTCTCCCTTGATGATGTGATTATTACAGGAAAGTGCACTTGGGAACTTTTCGTGTTTCATTTTCCCCGTGGACTCATAGGAATGTATATATATATATATATATATATATATATATATATATATATATATATATATATATATATATATATATATATATATATATTTATATATATAAGTAAATATATATCCCTGATGCAATTTCCACTGCCCTAGTAAACACATCTCTTCCGCCATCACATAAAATCACTTCTTTCAGACACTCTCTTCATCTCCTACAAATCTCACTCTTTGTATCTTACATTCTTCCCGGCACTATTATTGTACTTTCAATTTTTACATATACCTCTCTTCTTCTTCTTCTATTTATCATATATATATATATATATATATATATATATATATATATATATATATATATATATATATATATATATATTTTTTTTTTTTCTTTCAAACTATTCGCCATTTCCCGCATTAGCAAGGTAGCGCTAAGAACAGAGGACTGGGCCTGTGAGGGAATATCCCCACCTGGCCCCATTCTCTGCTCCTTCTTTTGGAAAATTTAAAAAAAAAAATGAGGGAGGATTTCCAGCCCCCCCCGCTCCCTCCCCTTTTAGTCGCCTTTTACGACACGTAGGGAATACATGGGAAGTAATCTTTCTCCCCTATACCCAGGGATGAAATATATATAAATATATATATATATATATATATATATTATATATATATATATATATATATATATATATATATATATATATATATATATATATATATATATATATTCGAATTTAGAAATGAAATTTAAACTAGAAGATCAGTTCTCATGGAAATATGTCACATATGATGTGTTCAATGAAAGCATATGAAAGCGCACTTTCATTGAACACATCATATGTGACATCTTTCCATGAGAACTGATCTTCTAGTTTAAATTTCATTTCTAAATTCGAATTTAAATGCAAAATTTCTCCTCTACAGCTTGTACATTGCCTAATATAAAGCTGGACTACCACAAAAATACGTTTATGGAATAACTAGCAGTTCTGTTTCATTCCTCTTGGAGTCAGGTTATCAGTACAGTTCCTAGAACTTAGGAACGAACCAGTGTGCTGGAGGACTCAAAGTGCTGCCGTTTGGATAAGGTTGTTTAAAGTTTCGGCAGCTAAGCTTATTTGGCCCTTCCGGCAGCCACAGCTAAGTTGATTTAAGTCGGACTTGTTAAAACAAAGTTTTAATGTATTTAACGACCGAGGGCCATGAAGTAGAATTAAATGAACCACAGCAGAAACTAGGACAAAGTTTCTCTCACTGTGGGGAGAAAATATTATTTGGATCTCAAAACGTATTTTCAAGGAAAATATTCAAGGAGACAATAATATCATGAAATAAAGGTGTCGATTAATTTTTTATTTAGATAGTTCAGCAGTGAACAAGTGAAGGCGACATATTTCAAAGACGGTCGAAACTTTTTAAGCTATTGTATATGCTTTGTTGTTTGATGCATGTAGACGTTTTTTCTCTTGCAGACAAAAGAAAAAGAACGCAGACAGGAGAATGAGACAGAAGCCTACATGGGTTAGATTTGCAACATGTGGAAGTCAGTATAAAGGCCAAGAGTGAAGGATTTTACAGAAATGGTCCTCCTAACTCCCTTGTCGTAGAGTGAACGCTATTAATTCCCAAATCTCAGAAGTGAAAAGATTAAAGATATTAATTCAAAAGGGCTGCAGATGATCCCAGGGAAGAGCAGTTGAGGTTCATCAAACACTACAACTGCTAGAAAAAAAAAGAAAAAAAAGCACACGCTATAAATGTGGCATGTCAATGAGACAAATTCAAACTGACCTCAAATTCTCTGCGAAAACTGTAAATGGTATGGGAAAGGATATCCAGAGAAATTTTCTTTGACTCTCCATTAGATGCAGAGGAAAGAGTCGCTGAAAAACTTTAAACTGAAGAAAGTGTTAACATCGATCATATCTTAAACGTTTAAACAATTAAGGAATACAACTCATGCAAAAAAAAAAAAAAATCCAGAAAACAAAATATTCAAAATATTTCTTTAGTAAAATGAAAAAAAATTATAGACGACTTTGCCTTGAAAATATCTGTGAAAGATGTAAAACAAATTATCTTCTAATTCTCAAAATGAGTATAGAACTAAGGTTGCAATAAGAAATAACAGAAACGATAAAGGCTTTTTGTTCCACTAGGTTAGGTGTAACTGAAAAGAAAACGTGACTAAAAATCAAAGGAAAGAAAATGTTTATAAAAAGAAAAGATCGACTCATGAAGCGCATTGTCAACGAAATGATAATCATAAAAGAAAAAAGCGGATGAAAAAGAAAATGAATAGCAAAAGATAAAAGGAAAAGATCTTTTATAAGCCGGGAACTGTACCGTGAAGTAAAGGAACAACGTAGGAAATAATTAGATAAGGAGCTTTGACATCCTTGGCCTCTTGAGGATGGGTTGAGGAACCAAGGAGAGTCAGACAGACCATCTAGCGAGTGGCTGTTGGTGATGGGTGTGTGAGTGGAACCCTCGTACTCGTACCCGAGACATTTAGATGCTGAAGGATATCCATGGAAGGGGTGAATTATCACCGAAGGGACGGTGATGGACAGGGTCGATTGCTAATGAATGCGACACACAAGATTGGCACAGGTTAGGGGAAAGGCCAGCCCGCGTGGCAGGGAGACACTGAAAGAGTTATTCATGAAATGACCAAGGAATGTCCTCGGAACCGAAGGGGTTGAGGATTTAGTTGGATAGAGATAGCAAATGATTTCTTAACCTTATCTTTATTTATCATTGAGTGTCGTGCGTATACTAACTGCTTCACTTGCTTGTTACTGTCAGCATGCTCACCAATAGTTCATTTACTACATATTCGTTATCTCACTTCCTTTACCCTGTGTATATGGCTGCACATGTAGGTTTCTTTGTTTGAGTCTTTATACACCTCTTACTATTCCTCCAAACTAGGCTAGAAATCCGTAGTGTTTTATTTCTTACTTCATGCTCGCTCGACCATCAACCCTGCCTTTTTTTCTGATTGCTTTCTATATGATTTTCTATACAGGCAACCCTCCGTTCACTTTCCTTGTAGTGCATCTGATTATCCATCTATCTGCGCCTGTATCTGTCTGTACCACTGTTTGTGGAAAAGCTCCTCGAACTCTGCCTTTTAGTCTTATGACCTCACCTCGTATTAGATAATCGTGAGGGGAAGCTCCACTAAGCCGCAACATATCATTATAAGTTCACAAAAATATATATATACCCACTCATCCATCTACACTGTCGCTTTAGGCAATAGCCCTTAGCGGTTTAATCATTCATGAAACACCGTTGTTGACCAAATGATGTGAAACCGAACGAGGGTATAAATGCTAGTGTGATCAAATCATTTGTTTTTTTTCTTTCATTTCAAAATAACTTAGCTCTCGACCAGAGGGGATTAATGACATGCAAATAAGAGAATGCATAACTCGAGACTTACAAATGTGTTGATAAGATGGATAGAAAATGTTTCCTAATGTATATACATACATACTTTTCCAATGCTAATTCCATCATACAGGTAAATAGAGTATTTGCTTCTGAGCAGGTGTACAACCAGGCAGGTGGGGCGTAGTTTAGATTAAAGCCAATTACATTTTGGTAAAGGATGGTGAGTGATTTTCCTTTTTCGTCTAAATCTGCTGTTAGCTAGTGACCTAAGGACATTTGATCTGTGTGTTGCTTTAGTTTTGTGTTATAAATGTAGGGAGTAAATGTCATGTGTGCGTCGTACGTGTTGCCTACAGCAGTTGGTATTTTGCAGTGGATGAAATCATCTATTGTGGGTGACTGGATGGTGCAGTTTGGATCTGTGTCTTCCTGGGGTTAAAGGAGTTACTTTAGCGACAATCTGTCTTCAGTGAGGCAATGTTCCAATAATCTTTTCATTTCTCTCTACGTTGGAGGCTCCAGTCACTTGGCTTTAATTGAAATATAGTGAGGATTATGACAAGATAAAAAGAAGAAACAAGGGAAGGTATTTACGAATTTTGGAGGACGTCAAGCGTCAATCATTTAAAGTTTGTCAGGTCATTGTTGTTGGGAAGTGCATGTGAAGTTAGAGAGTTCCAGAGCCTCGAGGTGTATGGGAAGAAATAGATATCAAAATAGCCCACCCTTGACTTGCTAATGGCAACACAGCAGTCATATGACACAGCAGCTTGCCAAGCATTTCGTTATCTAGCTAGAGACGTGGGTAGTTCGCCATGTTTGTTGATGCTATTGTTGTTCATTGATTTTGTGATTATGAGGTCATATGCATGTGAGAGGAACTTTATGAAGTGGTTTCCTGTTGGGAACGAAGGCCAAGTAAGGAGAGATTGAAAAGGGATTGAGAAAGACCTGCTGCTTTGGAACTCAATTGAAAAGTTTTCGGAGTTCTCATAACCAGACCATCCATTTGTCGGTCATTTTTTTGAAGATATAGACTCAGAATTTCTGAGCTTTTATATTGTGTTTTCCAGCTCATTTTAGCTCAGCCGATGATGGCCAAAACTGAGGTGATACGATGTGTTACTGTATATGATTTTGCAGTAAGTCATGAATGGGTATCCTGATTTTGATATATAACCTTCATGATAGTGTTAAAGTGAATCATAAGGACAACAGAAAAGACTGCGGAAAGATTATTTAATAGTAAAGTGATTACACAAGAAAGGAATTTTTCCAACCTCGCGCTCCAGCCCTCTTAGTCACATTCTACAACACGCAGAAAATAAGATGATACTATACTCATTTACATATATATATATATATATATATATATATATATATATATATATATATATATATATATATATATATATATTTTTTTTTTTATACTTTGTCGCTGTCTCCCGCGTTTGCGAGGTAGCGCAAGGAAACAGACGAAAGAAATGGCCCAACCCCCCCCCCCCATACACATGTATATACATACGTCCACACACGCAAATATACATACCTACACAGCTTTCCACGGTTTACCCCAGACGCTTCACATGCCTTGATTCAATCCACTGACAGCACGTCAACTCCGGTATACCACATCGCTCCAATTCACTCTATTCCTTGCCCTCCTTTCACCCTCCTGCATGTTCAGGCCCCGATCACACAAAATCTTTTTCACTCCATCTTTCCACCTCCAATTTGGTCTCCCTCTTCTCCTTGCTCCCTCCACCTCCGACACATATATCCTCTTGGTCAATCTTTCCTCACTCATCCTCTCCATGTGCCCAAACCACTTCAAAACACCCTCTTCTGCTCTCTCAACCACGCTCTTTTTATTTCCACACATCTCTCTTACCCTTACGTTACTCACTCGATCAAACCACCTCACACCACACATTGTCCTCAAACATCTCATTTCCAGCACATCCATCCTCCTGCGCACAACTCTATCCATAGCCCAAGCCTCGCAACCATACAACATTGTTGGAACCACTATTCCTTCAAACATACCCATTTTTGCTTTCCGAGATAATGTTCTCGACTTCCACACATTCTTCAAGGCCCCCAGAATTTTCGCCCCCTCCCCCACCCTATGATCCACTTCCGCTTCCATGGTTCCATCCGCTGCCAGATCCACTCCCAGATATCTAAAACACTTCACTTCCTCCAGTTTTTCTCCATTCAAACTCACCTCCCAATTGACTTGACCCTCAACCCTACTGCACCTAATAACCTTGCTCTTATTCACATTTACTCTTAACTTTCTTCTTCCACACACTTTACCAAACTCAGTCACCAGCTTCTGCAGTTTCTCACATGAATCAGCCACCAGCGCTATATCATCAGCGAACAACAACTGACTCACTTCCCAAGCTCTCTCATCCCCAACAGACTTCATACTTGCCCCTTATATATATATATATATATATATATATATATATATATATATATATATATATAAAATATATATATATATATATATATATATATATATATATATATATATGGCCAGAGAGCGTTATTGGATTACGTGTTAATTGATAGGCGTGTGAAAAAGAGACCTTTCGATGTTAATATGCTGAGAGGTGCAACTGGAGGGATATTTGACCATTATCTTGTGAAGGCGAAGTTGAAGATTTGTAAAGGTTTTCTGAAAAGAAGAGAGAATGTTGGGGTGAAGAGAGTGGTGAAAATAAGTGAGCTTGGAAAGGAGACTTGTATGAGGAAGTACCAGGAGAGATTGAGTGCAGAATGGCAAAAGGTGAGAGCGAATGACGTAATAGGAGGAATGGGATGTATCTAAGGACGCAGTGATGGCTTGCGCTAAAGATGCTTGTGGCATGAGAAAGGTGGGAGGTGGGCAGATTAGAGAGGGTAGTGAGTGGTGAGATGAACAATTAAGATTGTTAGTGAAAGAGAAGAGAGAGGCGTTTGAACGATTTTTGCTGGGAAGTAGTACAAATGACTGGGAGATGGATAAAAGAAAGCCGCAGGAGGTCAAGAAAAAGCTGCAAGAGATGAAAAAAAAAGAGGGCAAATGAGAGTTGGGGTGAGAGAGTATCATTAAATTTTGGGGAGAATAAAACGATGTTTTGGAAGGAGGCACATAAAGTGCGTAAGACAATAAAACAAAGGGAAATATTGAAGGGGGCTAATGGGGAGGTAATAACAAGTAGTTGTGAGAAGAAGGTGGATTGAGTAATCTGGAGGTTTATTGAATGTGTTTGATGATAGAATGGCAGGTATAGCGTGTTTTGGTCGAGGTGGTGTGCGAAGTGAAAGGGTTAGGTAGAATGGTTTGGTAAACAGAAAAGAGGAAGTGAAAGATTTGCAGAAGAAGGAATCCGTCAAGGCGGAGGGTTTGGATGGTATTGCAATGGAATTTATTAAAAAACGGGGTGAGTGTGTCGTTGATTGGTTTGTAAGGATATTCAATGTATGTATGTTTCATGGCGAAGTGCCCGAATGCATGCATAGTGCCATTGTACAAAGGCAAAGAGGATAAAGGTGCGTGTTCAAATTGCAAAGGTATAAGTTCGTTGCGGATTCCTGGGAAATTATATGAGGGGGGGGGTGCTATTGATTAAGAGGGTAAAGGCATGTATAGAGCATCAGATTGGGGAAGAGCAGTGTGGTTTCAGAAGTGGTCGAGGATGTGTGGATCAGGTGTTTGCGTTGAAGAATGTATGTGAGAAATACTTAGAAATAGAGATGGATTTGTATATAGCATTTATGGATATGAAGAAGACATACGATGGGGTTGACAGAGATGCTTTGTGGATGGTACTAAGAATATATGGTGCTTGAGGTAAGTTGCTACAAGCAGTGAAAAGTTTTTACCAAGGATGTAAGGCATGTGCACGAGTAGGAAAAGAGGAAAGTGATTAGTTCCCAGTGCTTGTCGGTTTGCGGCAGGGGTGCGTGATGTTTCCATGGTTGTTTGATCTGTTTAGATGGGGTGGTTAAGGAAGTGAATGGAATTATGCAGGTGGGACAAGTATGCAGTCTGTTGTGGATGAGAGGCCTTGGGAAGTGACTCATTTGTTGTTCGCTGATGATACAGTGCTGGCGGCTGATTCGGGTGAGAAACTGCAAATGTTGGTGACTGAGTTTGGTAAAGTGTGTGAAAGAAGAAAGTGAGAGTGAATGTGATTAAGAACAAGGTTATTAGGTTCAGTAGGGTTGAGGGACAAGTTAATTGGGAGGTAAGTTTGAATAGAGAAAAACTGGAGGAAGTGAATCGTTTTAGATATCTGGAAGTGGATTTGGCAGCAGATGGAACCATGGAAGCGGAAGTGAGTCACAGGGTAAGGGAGAGGACGAAGGTTCTCTGAGCGTTGAAGAATGTGTGGAAGGCGAGAACGTTATCTCGGAAAGCAGAAATGAGTATGTTTGAAGGAATAGTGGTTTGAACAATGTTATATGGTTACGAGGCATGGGATAGGGCTGTGCGGAAGAGGGTGGATGTGTTGGAAATGAATTGTTTGAGGACAATATGTGGTGTGAAGTGGTTTGATCGAGTAAGTAATGAAAGGGTAAGAGAAATGTGTGGTAATAAAATGAATGTGGTTGAGAGAGCAGAAGAGGATTTGTTGAAATGGTTTGGTCACATGGAGAGAATGAGTGAGGAAAGATTGACATAGAGGAAATATTTGTCAGACGTAGAGGGAACGAGGAGAAGCGGTAGACCAAATTGGAGGTGGAAGGATGGAGTGAGAAAGATTTTGAGCGATCGAGGCCTGAACATACAGGAGGATGAAAGGCGTGCAAGGAATAGAGTGAATTGGAACGATGTGGTATAGCGGGGTTGAGGTGCTGTCATTGATTGAACCAGGGCATGTGAAGCGTTTTGGTTGAATCATGGAAAGTTTTGTGGTGCCTGGATGTGGATAGGGATCTGTAGTTTCGCTGCATTACACATGACAGCTAGAGACTGAGAATGAACAATGTGGTCTCTTTTGTCCTTTCTTAGCGCATGTGTGTGTGTGTGTGTGTGTGTGTGTGTGTGTGTGTGTGTGTATGTGTGTGTGTGTGTGTGTGTGTATTATTTCATGTGTGGCGGGGAGGCAACAGGAATGGATGAAGGCAGCAAGTATGAATATGTACATGTGTATATATGTTTATATATGTATATGTATGTATACGTTGGGGTGTATGGTTATGTATATGTGCGTGTGTGGGTGTTTATGTATATACAATTGTAAGTGTCTGGGTTGGGCCATTCTTTCGTCTGCTTCCTTGCGCTATTTTGCTATCGCGGGAGACGGGCATTAGGTATGATAAATGAATAATATATATATACATATATATATATATATATATATATATATATATATATATATATATATACGAATAAAGTGTATATGAACGCGCACCTTCATAGAACATACAAAGCTCCATCAGCCAGGATCGAACCTGGGACCCCTTATATATATATATATATATATATATATATATATATATATATATATATATATATATATATATATAAGAAAAAATATAAACACCTATTCTCAAAAACTAAGCGGTGAACTGACATTACACTTAATACAAACCAGTGACTGACCATTAATATTTTGTGAAGAAAAATAACACTACGTCGTTTCTTTGATGTCAGGCAGCAATTAACGATGCATATTGTAATACCTGAGTTACCCTTTTGCAGCATTACGGAACAGTATTGGTTCATAATTGCCCGTAACTCCACAAGGTATTCATGCAACTGAACGTCGGCCTATCAAACGGCGTAATGCACAGCGATAATACATTGATTTGTCCTGTAAAAGGGGCAAGTTATTTCGGGCAGTTTAATGGGTTTTCGCATGTTGGTCAAAACAGCCAATTACCTCCGATTCCATAATGAATGTGGCTCCACCCTCCGTTCTCTTCCATTTCCTCTCCTACTCCAATTTTCGTTCCTCATTTCCCCTTCCCTATTCCGCTCCCATTAGTGAGGAGAGCAGCTGATGGCAGCAAAATTTTAGGCAGATTGTTGTAGCTGTTGATACAAGGCAGAGATACGGTATGAAGGTTTTCTCGGGTCTAGTGAATGCGGAGAAATGTAATTCTGTCCACAAGAGTTTTATCAAGGATTCTGCGAAGACAACACGCGATTCATGACGTCTAAACTTTCTCTAATTTGTCCAGTGAAGGTCTATACAAATTGAATAGCTTTGTCGTAGGTGAAATTTGTAAAGAATTTTACTTCCTCTTCACATATTCTGCTTTTTTTTTCAAAGATCTTCGTCTTATCTTCATCTTCTTACTTTTCTTTCTTCTTCATCTGTGCTTAACTTCTCTTCCTTTACACTTGCGTCTGATCTCAATATTCATCTAACTACATCACCCACATTACTTACATCCAAGAAAAGTTATCGTCATCTAAGTGCTTATTCCTTCTCCTGTTTGTCCCACGGAGACAACTAGCGTGATGGATGGAACCCCTTACACCGGACTCTTGAGGACCATTTCTCATTCATTTGCCACATGACAACCCTTGCATGTGTGGTATCCAAGTTATCCTCCTCACAGCCAAAGACGCACTGTATTCCATAATGGTTTACAAGGTTTTGTAAGGATTTCAGTTTCGCCTGTGAGGGTCGCGAAGCTGAACGGTCATATTTCTTATGGTGAAAATATCCAGGACGTCTTAATCAGTTGGTTCATTTACGCATGAGAGGGGAGAGAGAGCATGGGGACATAAATTGGCTATTATGGCAATAGGGTCCAGGTGAAACCTTATACCAGATTAGGAGCTGAAGTGTTATTTCCTGCATAGTTCGGTTGACTAGCCGTGGTCTCACCCTCCAACTGAGATAGGTGGAGAGGGATGTGCACGGCGTCTGAGCTAAGATCTGTGATTACCAGGGGTTGTACTCGCGCCGCGGATGTAAGCCATCTTAAGCCAGCCAGGCTCCCGGGTGATGATGATCTAGGCCTCAGTGCTGGCTTTCCTAAGGGAGAGGCTGGTCAGCATGGAATGTAAGATCGGGATGAAACGCCAGACAGACAGAGTAGTAATGTTGTGTGACTATTAAAGCATCAGAGACCTGGAGATGTGGGCTTGGTAGCAAGGCAACCAAAGAAAATGCCAAACATGAAGGTAAAGGAGAGAAGCTTGCTAATAGGGAAGGTCCCACGCAGAAGTCAGTTTTGTGCAAACACCTACATAATAGAAGCAGAGGTCTCAGTTCTGTGCAACTGGACGATGGCGTCTCTGTTTCTTCTTGGTGGTCCAGTGAAAAACAAAAGAAATGCCACAGTTGTGAATGGATATTAGTTACGTGATCGTCAGTAAAGATTTGGAGCTGTTGCGCTATGATTATTTGCAGTAAGTGGGAGGAATACGGCACTGACGTATTTGTTTGAATTTAGGCGCTACCCGGATGTTGTGGGAGACAGTTTGAGGAGTGGCGTTGTGTGTGTGTGTGTGTGTGTGTGTGTGTGTGTGTGTGTGTGATTATTATTTTTATGTTACGGGGACAGAGATTTACAATTGGGCTGACCCGTCGCTTCATCTTGCATACATGTATGTAACGTCTTTATTCCTGCATGTGTATAAACACACACACACACACACACACACACACACACACACACACACACACACACACACACACATACCAGCTTAAACCATGTACCCAGTTATCGATCAGCCTAAGAACACCTGGGATGGATATGGGCTGAACGTTGTAACCAGGATTCAGATCCGTAAGAGCCCTTGCTGACTCATGGTCAGTAACGCTAACCATTACACCATGAGGCCCGTGGTGTATGTGTGCGTGCTGGTGAGCGAAGGAGGGTAAGAGAGAATGAAGTGTTGGTCAAGCACTAGGTATGAACAAACTGACTTAAATTGTTTTGGTACCCTATTTATGATGCCAGAACTTTTCTCCTTCCCAGTTTATCGAATATTGCTAATCAATGCCCCTATTGTTTTCCCGGGACGAAGCAAAGCGAAGCCTGGAATACTTGTTTGGAAAACCATATCCTTAAAAAGACCCAGGTTTACTCCGTGCGGTGGGGTGAGGAACAAGTTGTGTATGGTCTGAACGCATGGTGTTGCTCTCCCTAGCCAAACACAGACACTGCTGTATGCCTCCACTAGCCACCAACACCAGTCAGGTGTCCACGACAAGGCTGGAAAACTCGATCTACCACGTAAAGGCAGACATCCATATCACACTTATTAGCTACGTATGATGTAACTAAATTTCTGTCCCTTTAAGGTTAACTTATTTCTTTTGATCACAGACGAGAAGAATAATCTTTGCCCATCATGTTTCCGTTTTTAGGGACTGTGATGTGTAATTCCCTATCAAGTGAAGTCTCCTTGAACATATCCATTTTGTTTATCTGCTCCTTTCTTATCTACCTATTACAACATCCTTCCTTTTTCTTATGATAAACTTTCCTAACACTGTCCCCCAACTATTGGCTGCTTACATCTACCATCCTTTCCATTACAATCTTCTGTACAGCTGATCAGTATTTGGAGTTATCAATAGACAGACAACCTCAGGCAACCATTGCAATCTCTCCTTGTTCCTATTGTCTTACACTGAATCTAATGCATTTTTCATAGCCATCTATTCTATATTGGAATATCACAGTTATAAATGTGCTTTGTAAGCTTCCGTGTGTGGGCTTAGGCATTAATACCGCATGGACCTCAACTTGAGTGAACCCTTCAGGAAACATAAATCCAACTCATTATCCTCCCACCTCATCCATTTCTTGGATAATATGAGGCCAAGTAACAAAAGTCTTGAACAGCTAGGTCTACAGATGGCAAGAGCACACTCTCTGAGGTTCTCCAATTTGCAGTACTGCAGGAGGGAAGTGCAGTATCTTCCTCCCTAACAGAGGGGGTCTGGAAGGGCTGGAATGAGGTGCTTGTCAAGATTGAGGGACACTATCGGTCCCTCTGACATCCAGGATGGTTGATGTGGTGCTTTTGGTGAATGGGAGTTTGTGAATGACTCCCTATCCCTTTACTACAAAGTTGTAACTTAACTCCTCCCTGTCCGATGGCCCTTCTTCCACTGGACGCAAAACTGGTGCTGGTAATCATCTCATCAGGGGCCTGGAGAGGGCAAGTCGTCCAGGAAGGGTGGTGTTGGTGCTGAATGACAGTGATCGGGGGAGGGCAGAGGAACCATGAAGTCGAGGTGAGAAAGGGAGCAGACAAGAGTCGACTATTTGCCACGATGACAGCATTCAGTTCAAGCTCTAAGTTGTATTTATTCTTGAACAATATCTAGACTAGGAATCTCTCTCTCTCTCTCTCTCTCTCTCTCTCTCTCTCTCTCTCTCTCTCTCTCTCTCTCTCTCTCTCTCTCTCTCTCTCTCTCACACACACACACACACAATAAACCACGAGTTAGCTGAACCATTAACGCACTGCTTTATGGTCAATAACAGTGAGGAGGAGAGGCGTTGTGAGGAACTTTGTTAGGGGGGGAGAGGTGTGCGGAAGGATGGGGTCTGTGAGGGGGGATACGAGAACACAAAATCTATTGATCTCAACTCCCCTCTGACCCGGCCTTTTGACACCCAGAGTGGCATAGGGTGCTGGGGGAATAGTTTGAGTTGACAAAATTGCCTGTTTACATCCGGAACACAAGGCGGTTTGTGCCAAAGTTACGACTCCCCCACACTAACTAGAGAGGTGGGGTCAGTGTTGCCTTCTTGGGAAAGTATACGGCAAAGTTTATGGCGCTTTCATGCTCATTAAGGGGAAGGCAATGCTGTGTTCTCGGGGGTTGTAATGCTCTTTCCATTAGCAGGCTAATTCCACCCTGAGGGATGACTTCACTAGGGGTAGTGTGTTGCCTTCATGCTGGTAGTTCATACTTCTCTCGATTGTAGCATTGAGTGTTATCTTATCAAGAGGTATAGTGGTCTCATTTCTGGTTGTTCATATTGCCTTCATTCAATAAAGGACAACGTTTTGCCAGCTTGGAGTCAATAACATTTTCATCAGAAAGTTAGTTTGGCCTTCAGTATAATCAGTGTTATATCATCGCATGTGTTTGTGATTCGGCTTTCTAAAACGGGATTAATACCCTCTTGATTGAAGGCAGAGCTTTCTTGTCTTTGACAAGCATATGTTTCTCTCAGTGAAGGCCAATGCAGCCTTCACTAGGGGTTCCAATAGCTATCTTTGATTACACAGGAGTAAGTGTGGAAAGGGAGAGGGGCAGATGTTTGAATGGAGGGGCTGCGGATGTTTTCATTATCATCACCAATATCATCATTACTGCTATTAGTATAAGTATTATTATCACTATCATATTAATGTTACTCTTATTGTTATCATTATCATTATCATTGTAATTATTATCATTATCATTTCCTCTCATTTATGGGCTATTTTTTCTTTTTCGTTTCATAGGGAGAGGTGGTTTATACGATCATCAATATAAGGAGCCAGTTCTACCACTGGTAACAAGGGGGAAGATAGGTTTTTCTTTTCGTATAGTGCACCACTGCATTCAGTCCTTAAGGTCCCTTCCTCCAATCTCTGCAGGGTCGTTTTTCGTTCTAAAAGAATGCTATTGTTGCATCTATGTTTTGCTATAACAATGAAACCATTGCTTTTATCACTAAGGATCAGTGTTGTCTTTACTGAGGAATATTGCTGTCTTTATTAAGGAAGGAAAGATTCTCATTGCTGCCCAACTTTATTACAGTAAGGGAAATTAATAGTTTTCCATTGGATATTCATTGTCTTCTTCATCCTGCCTTCACTGGAGAGTCAGTACTCTGTCTAATCAGGGGAAAGTACTTCATTCATTAGAAGAATATAGTCTTCACCAGAGACCAATTACTAGGAAGCTGGGGGAATGTTTCTTTTCTTCAGGCTGTCTTGACTAGAGGGTTATGCTGTCTTGACTAGAGGGTTATGCTGTCTTGACTAGAGTTATGCTGTCTTGACTAGATGGTTATGCTGCCTCCACTGGAGGGCTATGTTGCTTTCACTGAAGGGCTATTCCACCTCCATTAGAGGAATATCCTGCCTTCACTAGAGGGTTTTGCTGCCTTCACTGGAGCTCTAACACTGCCATTACTATAGCAATAATGTTTCCCAAGCTAAAGCTCCAGTGATGTCTTCACCAGTTTGTTTTTCTTCACCGTAATAGATCTCTCATAACCTTTGCTACAAGGGAAACTGCTGGCTTAACTGGGAAGCAAAATATGGTTTTCATTGGATGTCATAACTCGTGAGGATGGTTGAGCGTGTTGCTTTTCAGAGGTGATAAATATCACGATCTCTTGTGGATGTTAGAGGAGGGTGGAGGGGTTAGTGTTGGTCGGACTTAAGTCCTCTAACCTGTCTTCAGTCCAGAGCCCTGGTGTCTTCCATGGTCGGCCGATGGTACCCTTTACTGGAGGCTTGGATGGTTCTAGTTTCACTGAGGGCAGTGGTAACAGCAATGGGCATCAATGCAGCCTTCAACAGGGGCTGGATGAGTAATGGCTTTTCCTGGACAAGCTGTGCTACTATCATACAAAGGGAGCGGTGTGTCCTTCACTGAGGCAACAATTGACATACTAATACAGCTCTCAAAGTAGAGTCTTTCACTGCTTTCACTGGCCTAAGGAAGAAGAGGAATGTAACTGGAGTGGGAAGTCAGTACCTTCACGGGAGGTGATGTCAGCCATGTTTTTACTAGGTACTGGGTCAGTGTCGAAGGAGTTGTGGCTGGCGCTGCTGTTCTCCTCGAACCCTTATTAACGCGCTTAGTGTTAATCTCAGCTGTTTGGCTGATATTGCTTTTTGATATCAGTATTGCCATAAGTACCATTATGGATATTGTGATGTCTCTCTCTCTCTCTCTCTCTCTCTCTCTCTCTCTCTCTCTCTCTCTCTCTCTCTCTCTCTCTCTCTCTCTCTCTGGTAATAAATCTAAGGGACTGCTCTAAAAAAAATAAAGTGTGAATAGCAAAAGCCCAACCATAATAATAATGAAAGCATTATGATCCACTTCAAAATGGATAAAGTGCGTAATAAGTAGTGATGACGAAAAAAAAAATAGACGAACAAACATTTACAGAGGAATGCGATGTAAACGAACAGAAAATAGAAATTCACTGTTCGTATAGTGAGAACTCTAATGTATTTCTAAATTCTAAATGATTTTTGATGAATTATAGAAATTAGAAAACACTTTAATGAGGATCGTCTTTCATGTCGAGAGATCAACTTGTATGTAAGTAAACGAAAGAAAACGGCGCTTCGGAGATATACAGAAAGAGACAAGGAAAACCGGAAACAAAAGTATAAATTATAGTTTGCACCAAGTTTTTTGCTATGCACTATAGTGTCAGGGAGCTAGACAAGGTCCAGAGTGAGGAAGTCAGTAAGAAAAAGTAACAGTGAAATATACAATCGTGGTGACATTTGACAACTGGGAAAGAATATAGAGTGAAGTCAAAAGAAATGTACATAATATAGCAATGACAGACAAGTGGTAGGGATGATACGCTTTTACAACCCAGAGCAACATTACATGATGCGAAGAGAGATGATATGTATCAATAAAAAAATGTTATAGCTAATTTCAGCAATCGTATGGTGTGAAGATAAAAGAAATGCCCTTTACTCTGAGAGCATTGAAGCAATTGGATAAAAAACCGGGCAAGAATGTAATCTGAAGGCATCAGGAAGGCCACTGTAATCATGACAAATCTCACAAATATAATTAGGGTAATAGACAAATATTTATGCCCTCGAAGAATACAGGGAACAGCAGACGAGAGAAGCAGAGATGTGAGAAATGGAAGATCAGGAAATCCGCTGAATGTTAATAATTGGAAGCCATTGGCCCAAAGAAAATAGGTTGGACAGAAGTGCACACACAAAAAGCAAAATTTCAACGGAATTGATTAAAGACACAAAAAAGACAGAAAACAATAAATGAATAGAAGAGAATAGAATAAGGAAGCAGATCTCTCCTGTGAGGGATTTTGAGAGATTTTTGGTCAGGGTGGTAGATGGATTAAGAAGGTTTGGAGCGAATTGTGGATGGAAGAGATAGGAACAATTGAAAGGAAAAAGAAACAAGGAATGATAAAAGTGGATTGATTGGTATAATGCGAGAGAAGTGAGGAAGTCAGAAGATGAATAATGCAATTGTGAAGGACTTTTCCATGGGATGGGGTTTTTATTTACTTGCTTTGACGAAATAGCTGATGCAGAGGTGCCATAGCTTGGTTTTAATTGGGAGAGAGAGAGAGAGAGAGAGAGAGAGAGAGAGAGAGAGAGAGAGAGAGAGAGAGAGAGAGAGAGAGAGAGAGAGAGAGACTCGCTGTTAAAGAAAAGTAGTCAAAGAATCCCATGTACTTGCCTCTATTTTCCTTGAGACTTGGAGACACAACCTCTCCACTAATAGAATATCTCTAAGTAATTTGCGGTATATAAAGAATCTTTATTGTGGTGGCTTCGCGAACAAATAAAATCAGAGACAAGTATAATTGAATGGATGTTTCGCGAGCAAATAAAATAAAAGAAACGAGCTAGATTGAATGGATAAGAGACTGTGAAGAAAGAGAAATTGGTTATTGGGCCTGAAATACTGTAAACTGGATTTCTATGATGACCAAAGACAGATGATTATATGAATTAGAGATTTTAGATAAAACTAAAGTAGCGACGCTACGATAATGAATTAAGCTGGGAGCCTGTAGACAAGAGAATAACATCATAATATGAATTTCTTTAATATAGAGCCTAATAATATAGATCACCATCAATGGAGGACCTTATTAATGTAAAATGAACAATGATGGCACATAAGAATAGGATAGCTCTTTGGACAACTTATTGAACACGGAAAGGATATTCTTTCATTATAAGTTCGAAAGCCTAGGAAAAGTAGTTTAGAGTGGCATATAAATCCATAAGACATAACTGGAATATGAAAGAGAAATACATGATAGTAATTAGTTTGGATTCCATTAGATCAACGTTTGACACTCGATCATTCGCGTAGGTTCCATTTCCTTATGATGTGGCTTACAGAAATTGTAGAACCAGTTAGTATGGTAGCTTTGTAATAGCAGTACCTATTTCTTATTCGTCCTCTGCAACTTTGAATCTGTGCTCCACTCGGGCGCGGGGTAAGGTGGCTTCGTTTGGTATAAGAAAGTCCTCGACCACATCGTGCTCCTTTCTGTCGATTAACGATAATACAGTCTCGTCGAGGATGACTTCTTTCTTTCATACTTGTACTCTATTTCCCGCGTGAACGAGGTAGCGTCCAGATTAGACGACTGAGCCTTAGAGTAAAAAGGACTCTTATTTGGCTCTTTTCTTTTTTCTTCTTTTAGAATACAAGGAGATACGTAGGTAGTATTCTTTCTTCATAACTTCCAGGAGTAAGGGTATATGATAATGATTATAACAACAGTAATAACACTGATAACAACAATAATGATAGAAATACTAATAATGATAGAAATAATGATAATAATGATTATGATAGTAATAATAATAACAATAATAACTGTAATAGTAATGATTATAATGATAATAATAATAATAATAAAAATGATAATGATAATAATAATAATGATAATAATACTAATGATAATAATGATAATAATAATAATAATAATAATAATAATAATAATAATAATAATAATAATAATAATTATAATAATGATAATAGTAATGATAACATTATGATAATAATGATAGCAATAATAATTATGATAATGATAATGATAATGATAATAATAGCAATAATAATGAAAATAATAAAGAAACCTACCATTGTGCATATATTACCAACTATCGACATCATCCCGGACTTTCTGATTACATAGCAAGCAGCAGATGGAGTATATACAGAGGCAAGGAATATAAAAGCCAAGTATGCATGATATAACCTCAGTGGAGTTTCGACTGGTAGCCTTTAGACATCACCTTGATGACGGTATGGAGACCTTAAACCTTCCTCTGCCAAAAGTTATGATTAGTTTAGTAAACAGGAATGAAAAAAAAAATTAGATGACATAATGGTAATGCATATCATTTTCGTTCACTCGTCCTAACTTTTGGCAAACTTGAAATATTTTGATAGCAAATTTAATATCAACTAATTAGCTAAATATCGAAGAATGAGAACACCATATTCGGGGTTTCTTATGGCCTGGATCCCTGTCATATTACCCACGAGGGAAACTCTACTTTCTAAAGCTAGGCAGCACTTATATGACTTACTTCGTAAGCTTGCTTCGTAAATTGGGCATCTTTGATATGGCCCAGGAGTAGAAAGTTTACTTCAAAAGCTGGGCACCAATCATATAGCTTAGAGCAGTGCTCTGCTTCATAAGCTGTGCACTTCTATAACCCAGAGGAGGAGCAAGCTTACCCGACATTAGTAACTTAATTCATAATTGGGCACTTCTCAAGGAACTCAGTTGTAACTTACTTCATAAGTTGGGCACCTCTAATGGAACTCAGTCCTGACTTACTTCCTAAGCTGGGTACCTCTCATGAAGCCTAGTCCTAACTTAGTTCATAAGTTGGGTACCTCTCATAGAACTTAGCTCTGACTTACTTCACACGTTGGGCACCTCTCTTGGAACTCAGACCTGACTTACTCCCTAAGCTGGGTACCTCTTATGGAACTCAATCCTAACTTACTTCATAAATTGGTCACCTCTCATAAAACTCAGTCTTAACTTACTTCATAAGCTGGGCATCTCTCATGGAACTCAGCCAGAACTTACTTCATACGTTGGGCACCTGTCGTGAAACTCAGCCCTAACTTACTTCATTAGTTAGGCCCCTCTCGTGGAACTCAGCCCGAACTTACTTCATAAGTTAGGCCCCTCTCGTGGAACTCAGCCCTAACTTACTTCATAAGTTAGGCCCCTCTCGTGGAACTCAGTCGTGACTTACTTCATAGTAGCCTCTCATGTGACCGTGAGAAGCAACCGTACTTCAAAAACCTGGGGACGAAACAAATGACTGTAGCATGACTTCACTCGAAAGACATTCAAGCCTACGCCTCGAAGTATGATACAGAGTGTGTAGACGATCTCACCATGTCCTCTTGCAGCTAATTAGGCATGAGATGCACGCCTTCACGTGAGCTATCAATGAACTGGAATCGAACACAGAATGGGTGATATTTCCGACGACTGATTTCCACCTTCCCACTAAGTTAGTCTTTAGAGTCTGAGAGAGACGACGAGAAGTACGTTATTCTGCCACAGGGACACTCGAAATCTGTCCTAATGTCATTAATAAGTCAGATTTTGTGAACGCAGTCCAAGACTTCCCTCCTCAGATGGAACGCGTCAGAAATGTTCAATAAAGGGTTGATGGTAAACTCAGTTCCATTAGAGAGCTTAAATCTATCTATTTCATTTCAAATCCTCCACTTCAAGCTAACAGGGAAATTACGCTGAAAGATTCAGGCAACGTTTTCAAATAAAATTCTATTTCCATCATATATGATTGTATGTATAAATATATATATATATGCTTGTGGCATGAGAAGCGTGGGAGGTGGGCAGATTACAAAGGATAGTGAGTGGTTGGATGAAGAAGTAAGATTATTAGTGAAAGAGAAGAGAGAGACATTTGAACGATTTTTGCAGGGAAATAAGGCAAATGACTGGGAGATGTATAAAAGGAAGAGGTAGGAGATCAAGAGAAACGTTCAAGAGGTGAAAAGGAGGGCAAATGAGACTTGGGGTGAGAGAGTATCATGAAATTTTAGGGAGAATAAAAAGATGTTTTGGAAGGAGGTATATAAAGTGCGTAAGAAAAGGGAACAAATGGGAACATCAGTGAAGGGGGCTAATGAGGAGGTGATAACGAGTAGTGGTAATGTGAGAAGGAGATGGAGTGAGTATTTTGAAGGTTTGTTGAATGTGTTTGATGATAGAGTGGCAGATATAGAGTGTTTTGGTCGAGGTGGTGTGCAAAGTGAAAGGGTTAGGGAGAATGATTTGGTAAACAGAGAAGAGGTAGTAAAAGCTTTGCAGAAGATGAATGCCGGCAAGGCAGCAGGTTTGGAGGGTATTGCAGTAATTCATTAAAATAGGGGGTGACTGTATTGTTGACTGGTTGGTAAGATTATTTAAGTTATGTATGACTCATGGTGAGGTGCCCGAGGATTGGCGAATGCTTGCATAGTGCCACTGTAAAAAGGCAAAGGAGATAAAAGTGAGTGCTAAAATTATAGAGGTATAAGTTTGTTGAGTATTCCTGGCAAATTATATGGGAGGGTATTGATTGAGAGGGTGAAGGCATGTACAGAGGATAAGATTGGGTAAGAGCAGTGTGGTTTCAGAAGTGGTAGAGGTTGTGTGGATCAGGTGTTTGCTTTCAAAAATGTATGTGAGAAATACTTAGAAAAGCGAATGGATTTGTACGTAGCATTTATGGATCTGGAGAAGGCATATGATAGAGTTGACAGAGATGCTCTGTGGAAGGTATTAAGGATATATGGTGTGTGAGGTAAGTTCTTAGAAGCAGTGAAAAGTTCTTACCGAGGATGTAAGGCATGTGTCCTTGTAGGAAGAGAGAAAAGTGATTGGTTCTCAGTGAATGTTGATTTGCGACAGGGGTGCATGATGTCTCCATGGTTGTTTAATTCATTCATAGATAGGGTTGTTAGGGAGGTGAATGCAAGAGTTTTGGAAAGAGGGGCAAGTATGCAGTCTATTGTGGATGAGAGAGCTCGGGAAGTGTGTCAGTTGTTGTTCGCTGATGATACAGTGCTGGTGGCTGATTCGGGTGAGAAACTGTAGAAGCTGGTGACTGAGTTTGGTAAAGTGTGTGAAAGAAGAAAGTTGAGAGTAAATGTGAATAAAAGCAAGGTTATTAGGTACAGTAGGGCTGAGGGACAAGTCAACTGGGAGGTAAGTTTGCATGGAGAAAAACTGGAGGAAATGAAGCGTTTTAGATATCTGGGAGTGGATTTGGCATCGGATGGAACCATGGAGCGGAAGTGAATCATAGGGTGGGGGAGGGGGCTAAAGTTTAGGGAGCGTTGAAAAATTTGTGGAAGTCGAGAACGTTATCTTGGAAAGCAAAAATGGGTGTGTTTGAAGGAATAGTGGTTCCAACAATGCTATATGGTTGCGAGGCGTGGGCTATAGATAGAGTTGTGTGGAGGAGGGTAGATGTACTGGAAATGAGATGCTTGAGGACAGTATGTGGTGTGAGGTGGTTTGATCGAGTAAGTAATGAAAGGATAAGAGAGATGTGTGGTCATAAAAAGAGTGTGATTGAGAGAGGAGAAGAGGGTATTTTGAAATGGTTTGGTCACATGGAGAGCATGAGTGAGGAAAGATTGACAAAGAGGACATATGTGTCAAAGTTAGAGGGAACGAGAAGTGGGAAACCAAATTGGATGTGGAAAGATGGAGTGAAAAAGATTTTGAGTGATCGAGGCCTGAACATGCAGGAGGGTGAAAGGCGTGCAAGGAATAGAGTGAATTGGAACGATGTGGTATACCGGTGTCGACGTGCTGTCAATGGATTGAATCAGGGCATGTGAAGCGTCTGGGGTAAACCATGGAAAGTTTTGTGGGGCCTGGATGTGGAAAGGGAGCTGGGGTTTCGGTGCATTATACGTGACAGCTAGAGACTGAGTGTGAACGAATATGGCCTTTGTTGTCTTTTTCCTTCGCGCACATGCGGGGGCAGGGTTTTCTTTTTTCATGAGTGGCGGGGTGGCGACTGGAATGAATAATGTCAGACAGTATGAATTATGTACATATGTATACATTTATATATCTGTGTGTTTATATATATGTATACGCTGAGATGTATAAATAGTTATATGTTCGTGTGTGGACGTGTATGCATATACATGTGTATGTGGGT
This sequence comes from Panulirus ornatus, assembly GCF_036320965.1. Taxonomy (NCBI): domain Eukaryota; kingdom Metazoa; phylum Arthropoda; class Malacostraca; order Decapoda; family Palinuridae; genus Panulirus; species Panulirus ornatus. The sequence continues at coordinate 39,539,981 of NC_092231.1, read as the reverse complement.
GAGTTGGGCCATTCTTTCGTCTGTTTCCTTGCGCTACCTTGCTAACGCGGAAGACAGCGAAAAAGTATAATATATATATATATATATATATATATATATATATATATATGTGTGTGTGTTTGTGTGTGTTTGTGTGTGTGTGTGTGTGTGTGTGTTTGTGTGTGTCTGTGTGTGTGTGTGTGTCAAAATGTCGATACGTCGAATTTGCACAGAGAACCAGCATGAGCAGTACTATCAACCTCATGACACTACAATGGAACGCCAAAATACTCACCATAAAGACGGCCATCACCCGAAGCGGGGAATGAAATCTATAATGGTTCATCCTATCAGCTGAAACACCCATTGTCTATCACCCATGGGAGGGCTGGCCACTGCAGCTTCATTAGAGATACCATAAAGGGGGATATGCATCTGCATCACAGATCTATTGCTCTCTTCTTTATCTTTAGCTGATCATAACTACCAGCTACCAGGTCACTGCAGATAGAGGTGAGGAGAAAGGATAAGGTACGGCTGTTAAGCCAAGCAGTGAAGATATCACTGCGCATATGAGCGTTGGTGGGTCTTTAGTCCAATTCACTGCTATGCAGTGCGATTACTGGTGACACAGTAGATCACCGACATCAGAATGAAATGTGTGCGTTATAGATTGCTAATAAAATGAGTTAAAATATAATTGCGTAAGTTCCATTACTAGAATATTATAAAATTGATGGTTTGAAAAAGATAACTAACCCGCTCAATACGGATATATTTCGTGTAAGTAATGGAATATACCTTAAAGTTATGATATAACCCTCTCGGTCCATACAGGAGCAATAATGCAAAACCACGGGCCTTTAATCCCACTCCTCCACACACCAACGCCGGCCAAATTGGACAGACTCCCCCTACTCGTTAAGGGCGTGACGCCTCATAGAAAACGGAGGACAATTGGAAAGAGGTCGACAAATGGCTAATAGCGTCCTAGCAATTAACTAATATATTTCCCCATCTTATATTGGCTCTGACACGAATGAGCGCTGAAGGATTCCGTTATCAGATTATGTGATGTCCTCCCTGTGGACAGGGAGAATAAAACTGTATTGATTTGCATAATATAGTAGATGTAAGCGCGCCACGTGGGAAATTAAGGGGAAACGGGACCGTAATCACTGTTCATCAGAGGGGATTAGGGAGATGGGACCAGTTAACAGGCCTAAACTCACACGCACACACACACACACACACACACACACACACACACACACACCTAGTTTAGGCCGGTGTGTGTGTGTGTGTGTGTGTGTGTGTGTGTGTGTGTGTGTGTGTGTGTGTGTGTGTGTGTGTGAATTTGTAAACCCACATAGGAGTAAAGACATGGTACATATATACAAAGGCTGAGACCGGGCAACACAATTGTATAACCCTCTGCCCTTAGCTCACAAATACTAATCACACACACATATATATATATATATATATATATATATATATATATATATATATATATATATATATATATATACATACATTTCTCCACATGTGTTGCATGTATGTGAATATACACTTGATAAACCACTTGAAATGTTGTTCAACATGGTACTTGGAAAAAAATATAAGTGCTAAGGTATAGTAAGAAGGCAGTCGTCGCACTTATATAAAAGCAAGGAGACCTCTCCCCAAACGCCCACTTAGATTCCATTTATGCTCGGGATCATTGCAAAGCTCTTCTTCAAAAAGCCAAGTGCCCTATCGTGCAAAGAGAGTGTGCTGACGTGACTTCTGCCTACAAATCTTTCTGTTCCATAATCAAAAGCATCCCCAGTTACTTATATAACCCAACATATCCCCTTTTGTTAGCTCATTAATTCATTGCTAACCCTCCAACTGATAGAGCCACTCTGCATGGCACCTTGTTTTCCTCTAACTCAACTTTTTGACGATTCAGATTCTAATCCTACGCCTACATCTCCTCCAGCTGAACCTATGCCACCTCCTGTGTTCTCCTCACGCAGGATCTTCCAAATGCACTCCCAGAGCCATGTAGACGAGGCGTATGGCACATATGCCATACCTTTTTGTGTTCTATGGGAGCGTGCCTCTGTGCTATCACTAATCCTTGCTTACCTATTTCGCCTTTACCAAAAACCCAGACTTTCCCCTCTGTTCGGAAGCTTGCCTTGGTGCAGTCCATCCCTACTAAAGGAGACCACTGTAACCCTTCTAACTATCGCCCCGTTGCTCTTACTTATGGTACCTCCAAAGTCTCTAAGACTTTCCTAAGCTTCACTTCTTCAAATGCATGGAGCTTTTTCCCTACATCTCCTTCTACGGATCATTCGTTTCTCTCTGCTCAAATTCAAAACATCACAATTCAACCATGCAATAATGTTAAGCATAACCGTCTCTTCCACCTTGTCTTGAAAACCCCATAAAATTGATAACACAAAATTTGCATCTCAAAAAAATGGGAGTGATGTACGAGTTCCATAATTAGTTTCCTTGTGAGCAGCTGTTTCAAATTCACAGGAGTTTTATTCGCCTGATTGTAAAATATGCTCACACATCTGAGGAGGCTCACCCTCCACCTCTCTATTAGCCAGAGTGGAATCAAAAGCCTTCAATCTCAATATTCACCCAGTATCACCTCTCTTCAACCATCCCTTTCCGAACGCCGAGGTAATGCTGCTTTCTCTGTATTTCATTTCACTGTTCTCGTGAACTGTTAGCATGCGTCCCCAGCCTAAATGTTTGGACATGTGGCACGCGTTTGGGTGCTGCCTTCCCACAACTTTGTGTTGAGCCCAAACATTTTTGGTTTTTGCGATACTTCTTTCTTTCCTCGGACAGCTAAGCTATAGAATTCTCGTCCTTCCTCCGTTTATTTCCTCCTAATTTAATCTTTCGTCAGTTGTGAGTCAGGTATTCAAACACCTGCGGAGTCCTGAATAACTTCTCCTTTCTTCCTCTCAAACATTTGTCTTTCACCCTTGACGAGCCTTGACTGGGGCATATTTGTCCTGGCCGTGTCGGTCATTACGAAAAAATTTAAAGATAAAACGGGAGACGGTGCAGAAGAGTGTGGCTCTTAAGGTACTGAAATGAATGTAGAGAAAGCAAATGAAGGACCTTCAGCAGAGGAGAAACCATCTATGTGAGAGATGACTCGTTTCCGAGGAAAGGAGGTGACTCGTAACGAACCCTTTAGATTTCTAAGAGAGAGTGAGTTCACTTTTGTCCCAAAGAGAAGGATTGGTTGATATTCTGCATATGACCAGTGCATACAGTCTTACTCTTTGGTCTGAAATGTTTGTTACACGTAACTTCCTTTCCTGAAACGAGTGTTTCGCAATGGCTTTATGTGCGGAGTGAGACATCCAAAACGGAGTAGTTCGATATGAATGGCTGACTAAATTACAGGGAAAGGCTAGAGGCCTTAGTTTTGTCCAGTGTAGAAGAACGAAGAGTTATCGGTGACCTGATGACAGCCTTTAAGATTTTACATCTGAATGATGTAATGAACATTTCTTCGAAGATAAAACAACCAGATACCGTGACATGAAATTAAGCAAGGAATGTAAAAAAAAAAAAAAAAATGTAAGGAAGTACTTATATAGTGAAAGAGAAGTGTATGATTGAAATATACTAAGTGATGAAATCGTGAATTTATCAATATATATGGTTTGTGTCTTTATATATATATATATATATATATATATATATATATATATATATATATATATTTTTTTTTTTTTTTTTATACTTTGTCGCTGTCTCCCGCGTTTGCGAGGTAGCGCAAGGAAACAGACGAAAGAAATGGCCCAACCCCCCAACCCCCCATACACATGTACATACACACGTCCACACACGCAAATATACATACCTACACAGCTTTCCATGGTTTACCCCAGACGCTTCACATTCCTTGATTCAATCCACTGACAGCACGTCAACCCCTGTATACCACATCGCTCCAATTCACTCTATTCCTTGCCCTCCTTTCACCCTCCTGCATGTTCAGGCCCCGATCACACAAAATCTTTTTCACTCCATCTTTCCACCTCCAATTTGGTCTCCCTCTTCTCCTCGTTCCCTCCACCTCCGACACATATATCCTCTTGGTCAATCTTTCCTCACTCATTCTCTCCATGTGCCCAAACCATTTCAAAACACCCTCTTCTGCTCTCTCAACCACGCTCTTTTTATTTCCACACATCTCTCTTACCCTTACGTTACTTACTCGATCAAACCACCTCACACCACACATTTTCCTCAAACATCTCATTTCCAGCACATCCATCCTCCTGCGCACATCTCTATCCATAGCCCACGCCTCGCAACCATACAACATTGTTGGAACCACTATTCCTTCAAACATACCCATTTTTGCTTTCCGAGATAATGTTCTCGACTTCCACACATTTTTCAAGGCTCCCAAAATTTTCGCCCCCTCCCCCACCCTATGATCCACTTCCGCTTCCATGGTTCCATCCGCTGACAGATCCACTCCCAGATATCTAAAACACTTCACTTCCTCCAGTTTTTTTCCATTCAAACTCACCTCCCAATTGACTTGACCCTCACCCCTACTGTACCTAATAACCTTGCTCTTATTCACATTTACTCTTAACTTTCTTCTTCCACACACTTTACCATATATATATATATATATATATATATATATATATATATATATATATATATATATATATGGCATCTATATGTATAGCAATACCTTGCATCAATATGTATAGCAATACCTCGCATCAATATATATAGCAATACCTCGCATCAATATATATAGCAATACCTCGCATCAATATATATAGCAATACCTCGCATCAATATATATAGCAATACCTCGCATCAATATATATAGCAATACCTCGCATCAATATATATAGCAATACCTCCTTAATATTCCTTCGTCAAACATTTCTATCGCGGGTTAAACAATAAAGTTTTTGTCTTCGTTATGCAGTACACGACGCTCACGTACTGGACACCATTGAATTGCGTGAAAGAAATGATAAATACTTTGTTGTCCATATACCTCTCATCACATAATCATTTTCATAAATTGGGTGTTATATATGTGATGTTATAATATCAATATCAATGCTAGTATTAAGTTCATTTGATCACTTTGGCAGTGTTTGATATCGATTTTAATCTTGAGATGATTTTTGCATCGTCTGTAGTGGGCACCTATTCGCATAATATACATCATATTAGGTACTGTCAATGTAGGTATTTCGAAAATGATTTTGGCAGAAAATACAGAGCCTCTACTCACAGGGAAGTGCTTTAATATAACCAAAAACTTGGTGTATTCCAAGTGAGTAAACACTTCAAAATTAACGGCCCTCTTTCCGTGCAACACAGACCAAAATATACACTATAAACCTAAGAACGACCACTACATCCCGTCTAACTAACAGCCCACCTTTGTGGCCGAATTTCCCGGATCGTTTTCAGGTTTATACGAGCGGTGTTCATGGTTGTGTGAAGGGTTGGTGCACAAGTCTTGGTTGAGGGGGATTGTGTCGTGTGTGTGTGTGTGTGTGTGTGTGTGTGTGTGTGTGTGTGTGTATGAGTGTGTGTGTGTGTGTGTGTGGAGGGGAGGGGGTCTGATTTCTTATATTTGCTCGTCTTTCTTTTTCTCTCTCATTCTCTAAGTTTGTTTATCTATCTTTCTGCTTTCTTTTTTTGTCTGTCTGTCTGTCAGTTTCTCTATCACGTCTGGGATAGATCAAACGAAAAGTTTGCACCTTACCAAGTAGCCTCACCTCATCCACCTTAAACCACTCTTATACTCGAATTCTTTCCACTCTTTCTTCAGCCCTCGCGACTGGTTCCCCTCACCAGCGTCACTATCCAGCGCCACACGATACCACCGGGCCACAACCACATGGCACTAGAGAGCCACATGAGCTGGCATTAGTAGACAAGGCATTAGCATAATCGGGGAGACAGTCTAGTTCCAGCCTTTATCCCTCTGTGGAATGGTGAGGATTTGTGCTCCCAGCAGCCGCTTCCTCTTGTAGCATTTGGGTGATGGTCTCTGTCTCTCCTTCTAACTGGGTTTCCGTCTATGTCTGTGTCTGTGGTACCAGTTGGCTCTGAGGAGCGTGTGAGGCGGTGGGTGTGGCTTGCGCTTCGCGTATGTACGAATGAGTAAATGTTCCTACGTGATTCATGTGTGATTTGC
>NC_092231.1:39486285-39531285 GCF_036320965.1 Panulirus ornatus | reverse complement strand
AAGTCTGTTGTCTCGGGTTTATATGGCTATTGCCATCATCTTCCTCTCAAAAAGTTAACCCAGGTGTCTAACAATGTGAGATCCTACTTACTCTTATGATCAGTTCTCCTTCTTCTCATAATCGGTTTCAATTACTAGTATACTTAACTTCATGAGAATGACGGTGCAATCCTTGAACACTACTTCATTCTCCAAAATATTATCTTTATAAGTGCGATCGTACAACCCTTGAGCACAACGCTACGACTGCTGAGTACGACAGCAAGACCCTTGAACAGGGCTGTACGACCCTTGAATACTATGACAAGGCCCTTGGATAAAAGAGCATGACTTTCGTCATAACCATTAAAGAATAGGTTGTAGATAAATTCATTGAATAACAAGGCTCGTAACATCCTGTTCAAGGAATCGAACTCCATTCATAGATTAATTCAATCATTGGTTTATATTCCATCTAAATGAAATGACAGCGTCTATTCACTGACTCGTATATCCAAATACAAATATCTCATATCAATTCATCAACATATCTACAGACCAATCATATCATTTACAGTCCCCCATCTATCTATACGTCTTAGATTAAAAACGCACCCTCACTCTGTTTCATGTAGTGTTAGGGCCAGACCATCTCGCTTAGACACTTGGGTCTGTGTGGTCTATGTATCTATGTAACTTTGTGCAAATCTATCAAGAGCCATAACCCGACTTTTGGCCTACACTTGCCACACTAAGTGCCTCGCCCATGTCAAGCGAGTGTGTAATAAGTGCGATCATAAAGCCATGCTAATGGGTTTGCACATGGGGACCACGGAGGGGTAACTCCATGGTAATGGGGTCAGACGATGGGGGAGAGGAAGGGGACGTGATGGTGGTATTGCTGCCTCTGAATACCAGCCACGTCAGGAGCGCACACGCCCCACCAGAAGGGGGAGGATATTACCGCTGTTGATATATTGATATGCAAATGAGTCCATTCCCGTAACCAGATGTAAGTAATGCGATGTAATACTTGGGGGTTGATGTAGGCGGTGCCGGACTCTGCTTGCTTGAGGCTAAGCTGTGAGCGAAGCTTTACTTTTGGCGAAGCTGTATCATCGTCAGTTGACCAAATAGAGTTAAGTCTCACTTCAAAGGAATCCCATCTTGTGCCTGCTACTGAATGTAGCGCAGCCTTGGAGCTGCAGGAGCCCGTGGATGGTTTTGTTTACATCTTCCTTTCTTAAATGGTCTCTGGTTTTATAATCATAAGATGTGTTTGAAAAATACCCTCACACCTGGAAGGTATCGGGAAATTCAATCCCGTGCAGAGGCTTTTTTATGTTTCTTAACCTTCTTCCCCCAAGAATCTGCCATTAACTATCATGTACCCGATATCATTAATGCCTTTTCCATATGCAACTCAAAGAGCATTTACTAGGTATATTCTTCGTTTTAGGACGTGGTGTGTGTATAACCAGAGGCGGGTAAGTAGGGGTAGTATTAAGGGCATCTGTAGTTAAACTATGAATAGTTATCATCTAAGTCATCACTGCAGTCGTGAAATGAGTGTAGCCAGAGGCGAGTAGCTATGTTATATGTACTAGTCTAAGTTACCAAGTCACCATTCTACCACAGCAGGCCTCACCATACTATTACACCAACACTCACAGCCTCATGGTACCATGAGACACCATCCTATCGCCAACCATTGCCGTACCAGCACTCACCATGAAGCCACACCAAACGACAATACCTCACCTTAGGACAATTACACCAACACTAACTCGCTACACCAGAACTCAACTGTCCCACCAAATGCTCACCCACTACACGAACAGCAGCTGGGTAGCACTTGCGTATCCTCCGATCTATATGAACTGTTAGTTGTCACTGAAATTATCAACTGTCGAGTTGAATTATTTGGGGAATAGAAAATGACATTTTTAAGTTGAGGGAATCACCCTCCTTAATTTCTCGCGTTCTCAGAATTTCCCGCTCAGCTCCCTACTGAGTGTGGAGCCTTCAAGTGGATCTGGTATTGGTTCAGAAGGAGTTAACTGTGATAAAGAGATCCTGTATCATATCGGATTTCGCCTGCTTTAGCATAATCATGCATTAGTAATGTGGGTTATGATAAGACCAAGGTCCTTCGTGTATTAAAACATATTCATCCCTTAGGGCATAATTATCCTATAGTTCACCTATCATTCTTACAGCATCATATGTACGGTTATTGATCATAATAACCATTCGTCTTGGGTGAATTCAGTCTAGATAATTCAATAACTTACATAAGAAACGATTGGTAAAATGATAGAATGCCATCATCTCTCCTCCTCTATAGCACCTGTTTAATAACACTCAGGGTGACTTGAACATGGCGTCCAAAACACTTCACAGAGACCAACACACGACCTCGTATCATAATATTCAATGCATCATTAACTTATCAGTTTAGGATCTCTTTCCATTATGTTCACATATCTTTAGAAAATAATGTACAAAATAAATCTATCTAGCTTTAAAGTGTCAGAGATATCCATACACCGCTGTGGGATCTCTCATTTCTCGCCTCATCTGTCTGTGAATCGTCTCTTGGATTCTGTCTGTGGCCTTGGCTGCAGGAGGTTCTGTTTGCGAGTTTCCGTCTCTGGTTCCTGCGCCTGATTTTCCCCAGCACTGGGGTGTCTTACTTGGCTGCTAAAGTTAAGCAATTAAAGTTTCAAACTCTGTGACTTCGTCTGCTCGCTTCACTTCTTGGTATTGTTAAAGCCTTCGCTAAGTTACTGCGAAGGGCAACGTGTTTAGAGTTTTCTCACAGGTGTAAAGAAAAAGGAACATTATGCTCGTGTACCATCAGCGTTTAATATCAGGGAAGTTTGCCAATATGCTCAGTACCAGTTAGGGTCTAGCTGCTCCTCTGGAACTCTGACTGAAACTATCCAATGATTTATCTATAATTTCCCCAGGAACTCCTTTTATAAAAGACTTTCCTGATGTTAACCAGGATCTGTTTCCAGAGGCTCCCTGCAGCCCAGGGCTGCGCCACTTCTTGGAACAAGGTATTGTCGACTCCTATGGGGTGAGAAGTTCTTTGACAAGACTTTACTGCCAGTGACAGAGCCTTTTCTAGGGTAACATTTCACTGGAGGTGTAACCTAATGCAGGCGGGTGTCCTATAACAACGGACTGGGTCTTCAAAAGTAACATACGTGTCACATATATGTGTTTGATATGTCAGTTTGTCAGTATCCTTTTATGCACACGGAGGCATGAGTATCTTCCTGCATAGATTCTAGTGTACAGAATTCTTTGCTACATACAATTACACCATCTACTTTAATCATTAAAATTAGGTAGGCACACAAAGAGTAAGTTTCTGTGACAATGTATAGATAAGTTGAACGATTCAGTCTTTCGATTTCCACAAGATTACATTGAAGAATATATGCACAACACAGTCTTATTCTGGCATACACTTTCGTTTGAACATACAACTAACTCGGTAATTCTTTTTATTACTTAAAGGAACGTCTTGTGGGTCATCAGTTAAATGACAGGTTTAGTTTTGTTAGTCTTTGTAAATGTCATACATAGCTGAACGTCCTTTAAATGAAAAAAAAAAGAAAATTATGCAAAACTAAATATACCAAGAATCCTATGGTAAAACTCATTAATAGGAGAGTCAGAGATGAAAAATCACAATGGTTAAGCCAATTTCTCTAAGATTCAGAGGGTAATCAGAAGAGACAACAAACAGATATTAAGATAGCGTTTAGACTTACCGACAAGGACTGGATCACACATGACAGGCAGTTTGCACACATTGTGAAGCTTACATTAAACTACCTCTTCTTTCCACACTTGTCCATTAACATAATTAATCCATAACCAGTGACACACTGCATCATTCACACACGTATACTCATGTGTGCACCTTTTATCAAACAATGCAGTTGCGATCACCAGAAATGTATGTAGTATGTCTGTACATATGTATATATGTATGTATGTATGTATGGAGGTAGGTATGCATGTATACACACATCACACTACATAAACTGCGGCCCCACCCAGTTGAGTTGGCCAACTTCCTAAGGGCTATGGAACTCCTGAGGCAGAAATGTACACACACACACACACACACACACACACACACACACACACACCGCAAACATACAGACACACACACACACACACACACACACACACACATATATATATATATATATATATATATATATATATATATATATATATATATATATATATATATATATATATATATATATATATATATATTATCCCTGGGGATAGGGGATTAAGAATACATCCCACGTATTCCCTGCGTGTCGTAGAAGGCGACTAAAAGGGGAGGGAGCGGGGGGCTGGAAATCCTCCCCTCTCTCTTTTTTTTTTTTTTTTTTTAAATTTCCAAAAGAAGGAACAGAGGGGGCCAGGTGAGGATATTCCAAAAAAGGCCCAGTCCTCTGTTCCTAGCGCTACCTCGCTAATGCGGGAAATGGCGAATAGTTTAAAAGAAAAAAAGAAATATATATATATATATATATATATATATATATATATATATATATATATATATATATATATATATATATATATATGTACATTATTCATACTGTCTGCCCTTATTCATTCTAATCGTCACCTCGCCACACATGAAATAACAACCTCCTCTCCCCGCATGTGAGCAAGGTAGCGCTAGGAAAAGACAACAAAGGCCACATTCGTTTACACTCAGTCTCTAGCTTTCATGTATAATGCACCAAGACCACAGCTCCCTTTCCACATCCAGGCCCCACAAAACTTTCCATGGTTTACCCCAGACGCTTCACAAGCTCTGGTTCAATCCATTGACAGCACGTCGACCCCAGTATACCGCATCGTTCCAATTCACTCTATTCCTTGCACGCCTTTCACCCTCCTGCATGTTCAGGCCCCGATCACTCAAAATCTTTTTCACACCATCTTTTCACCTCCAATTTGGTCTCCCACTTCTCCTCGTTCCCTCCACCTCTGACACATATCGTCTTTGTCAATCTTTCCTCACTCATTCTCTCCATGTGACCAAACCATTTCAAAACACCCTCTTCTGCTCTCTCAACCACATTCTTTTTATCACCACACATCTCTCTACCCTTTCATTATATATATATATATATACATATATATATATATATATATATATATATATATATATATATATATATATATATATATATATATATATATATATATATGTGTATATATATATAAATCAAATTCGGGTGGCGTACAGCCAGTGCAGCTTTATGTATTCCAATTCGTATTTAGTTGTTAAAGGTATTTGGAAAAATGTGGTGAAAGTAGAGGTTAGACACTCGAAACACTAAGAAAAAGAAATAAATATATAGAATAAACGTAATAACGCTTATTTCTCCGTTTAAGAAACTTATTTACAGACTAAAGGCATTACTCTTAATGATTGAGTAAAGTGTTATTAGTAAAAGTAGTGAAAACTTTCTTCTTTACGAACGCACACAAACACATACATGCAAAACTGTACAGCCTACAGTTTACAGCGGAGTGGTCTAGAACATATCTGGTGGACAGACGGACATTCATTCCCCTGACAAACTCACCATCCGACTAATTGCACTAGTAAGTCACTGGTTTGTTTACATAGAGAAACTTCTGGGGGACACAGGCTGCTGCTGTAAAACACCGTCGCAATGTATACGTTTACAGAGGGAGGCTTCGAGATAGTGAGGAAGGGAAAGGGGGAAGGGAGAAGGAAAAAAATACATTTTGACAGGGAATGAAAGGATTGGATGTGAGGAGGGTGAAGAAAAGAAAAGGTGATAGGAAAGAGCGGTCTTAGAAGGACGAATTGGAAAACTATTGCATTTGTTGTTGTTGTTATTGTTGTTGTTGTTGTTGTTGTTCTTCTTCTTCTTCTTCTTCTTCTTCTTCTTCTTCTTCTTCTTCTTCTTCTTCTTCATCTTCTTCTTTTCCTTCTTCTTGTCTCCTTTTTCTCAATTGGCGTTGTATCTGTGGTTTATTTGCATCATTTTCACTAAATTACTATTTCTTTTTTCTTTGTTTCTTTAAAAAGATTCCTGTCCTTTCTATTACCTACTGAACATGATGCATTCAAGAGTTACCTGGGGTCGAGCACATAGGTTCGAGTTCTGGTTGCGACAGTTCGGTCTACAGTCAACCCATCTGTTTATCCCACACTCGGGGTTTGTCGATAAATTGGTTACCTGTCCTAAGCTAGAATATAAATATAGAGTTAAAGAAGTGGCTTTGATTACGGCAATCAGCTGCTCATGCCCTTTCAGCTAATGCCCATACTGCCACCGCATTCCCCCCACACTATCAGCAGTCTATGACCTGATTTGTACGACGGTATATAGACTACTGGAAGAAGAAAAACTAGTTTTCTGTGTTATGTTCTTCCAATAACACGTTCTATGCCTCTGTCTCTCTGTCTGTCTGTCTGTCTGTCTGTCTCTCTCTCTCTCTCTCTCTCTCTCTCTCTCTCTCTCTCTCTCTCTCTCTCTCTCTCTCTCTCTCTATATATATCTCTATATATATATATATATATATATATATATATATATATATATATATATATATTTTCACTCTACATTCCTGCTTTTCCTGGCCTGCCTCAACGACCACTTCCCAGCCGACCTTGCGTATGAGGAGAGAGTCGTAACGGCCCACACAGCAGTAAAAGGTACTTACGGTCCTCCACGAATCAAAAATTCAATAAAAGCTATTTCCCAAACCATCTTCTGAGCCTCTCAACTCTATCCCCCTGGGAGCCTGAGACGCTTGACTCGTTTTGTCGCCTTATAACTGATTCTCTTTCGTTCTTTTTTTTTTTTTTTCTCCGCTTCTTCTCTCGTTTTCTTTCCTGGTGGTTCACTGACGTTTTCTCTGTTCTTCATTTCATACGTACCGTATTATTTCAGCGTTTTCTTTATTTTTTCATGTCTTTTACAACATTTGTTTTTCAGAGTTTACCCAATGCTTATTTTCCATTCGTCATATATATATACATATATATATATATATATGTATATATATATATATATATATATATATATATATATATATATATATATATATATATATATATATATATATATATATATATATGACAATTTTTCTTACCATTTTTTCTGTTTATCAACACAGTTACAGTGAGAAATGTTTTCATCTAAATTTGTGATACATCGCAACAGTCTGGCAGACGAGATGGATGGACGTAGTGAGCGAACCGATAAAGCCTAAGGAAGATGCATGAAGGTGCCAAGAGAGTAAACTGAAACTGGACGTAGTTTATCTTGTATACAGAGATGGTGTGCAGGGAGATGTTTATCTTGTATACGGAGGTAGTGTGCAAGGAGACGTTGTTCTTGTATCCGGTGGTGTGCAGGGAGACGTTATTCTTGTATTCGGTGGTGTGCAGGTAGACGTTGTTCTTGTATACGGAGGTGGCGTGCAGGGAGATGTTGTTCTTGTATACGGAGGTGGTGTGCAAGGAGACGTTGTTCTTGTATACGGAGGTGGTGTGCAGGGAGACGTTGTTCTTGTATTCGGTGATGTGCAGGGAGACGTTGTTCTTGTATACGGAGGTGATGTGCAGGGAGACGTTGTTCTTGTATACGGAGGCGGTGTGCAGGGAGACGTTGTTCTTGTATACGGAGGCGGTGTGCAGGGAGACTTTGTTTTTGTATACGGAGGTGGTGTGCAGGGAGATGCTGTTCACACTTGACGAATCCGTTAACCATGACAAGAAAAAAAATTGAAGGGTATTTTTCTTTATTTGACTGTAAATGTTCATGTTTTACTTTTGACGCACTGAACATGGATTGAGGGTGTGTATTACTGATTTGAGAAGCTATATCTACATAATGTACCTCAGAGAATTGCGAATGGAGTTAATGAAAACGAATAGGTTGACAATATGTTTCTTGATTTTGATGGTTTGAATTGCTTTGCTGTTGTATATTCCTTATGTGGTAGTCACCATACAGTGCTTGCAGCTGAATCGGTTCTTCGAAACCCCTGGCTAAGTTGTATACCAAAATCTAAAGTATATCGAGAATCCTTACCTAGGTTTGTCTTTTTCCTTTCTTATAACCTCCATTATATTGAATGGTTGATGTTCACATTTTCTAGTTTCTCTTCACTCTTTGTGCTTCGGTATCATGCTTACACTGCCCTGTTTGTTCACTCTAAAACCTCAACATGTTTTCAAAACACAGTTATTTTGTTCTCTCATAGATATGTGGGATACGACGTCACTATAGGTAATCAAAGATATATTTCGAGAGAAGGATGTAACATAATTTTAGAAAGCTGGAAAAAAACGAGAGGGGAAATATTTGCAGAAGACTTGCAGATGACTAATATTAATCTCTTGTACATCCCTTTGTGAGTCAATGAGACAACGGAAGAAAGTCTCATGTCCCTTAGTTAGGGATGAGCTAAATGCACTGGCAATGTAATCTCGAGACACAAACTTTTGCTTTTTCATGGACGTGAAGAAGAGGATTATTCCCTGCTTGAAAAGTCAATTACGTTTCGACGAATACGGTAATTCTAAAGTGTATCATTCGCTATCTTTTTTTTATCGCAATTCTATTGTGACTAAGGATTATATTTTCTGATATCTGATGAGGTGATTTGCATGTTTTACATACATTAAATACATCTCAACTTATACGTAGGTATATTTGCATTCTGTATACTCCTATCTCATTGCAGAATTTATTTTCAAAGTCATATGATTGATGACTTCATAAATATTTCACTTTTGACGAGTTACTTAGCTTTTCGTTTATATAGTATATGTGTAATGCATCTAATGATGACGTTATGTGCGTACTTTCAGTTGTAAAGAACTTTACGTATATCTAGTTCAGTGGTAGGTGTCACCTAGCAGTAGGTGGTATTAAGCAGTAGGTGACAGGTATCCACGCTCAGGAAAGTGATATCGCCTGGGTATCGAAAAGGTTAGTTATGGCGACGTAGCGAGACAGCATTATGCCGTTTATCATCTACCTTCCCCCTCCTTATCCCAGCACAGAATGCTGTTCCTTGTTCTTTTTAGTTTCACGTGTGTTGCTGATATCTAGTCCACAAATTTACGCCCTCCCCGTCTCTAACACAACACTTGAGAACGCAAAACTCAAACAATTCTTTGACCTTACACTACAGTTTATCTTTCTTCACAAAAATCATAACAACATATTTTCATTTAAAATCTCTGCCAAATTGGAACGTTGCCAACGGTCTAGGTTGGATGGATGGGTCCCGGAGACCTCTTAACAGATGTCAAACTGCTGGAACCAGCCCCATGGCTTTTTACGTTTTCATTTCTTCGAAATTCGTGATATCAAGTGCAACCTACCCTCTATATAGATAACACTATCTTTCCACTCCCTAACCTAAAACATTTTTTTTTATTTCTGCGAAGCTCAGCTGTCCAAGGCTGTTTCCTCTGTACACTACCAGATGTCCAACCTTAATCTCTACCATCGTTTCCGATCCAATCGTGACTTTTGAACCTCTTGTAGGACAACTACTTCCATTGCCGCTTATAGAGCTTAATCCTCCTAAATTTCAATGTCACCTTGCTCAAAATTTGTCTACCCTCTACCCTCTGTAGCTCTCCATTTATGTTTCATGTAATTTTTCCCCACCTAATTCATCTATGTGCAAATCTTGGACTATTTGACTTCCTACCACGAAACATTGCTTTCTTCACATCCACATAGTGAAATCTTCAATCCAGATTTCAGTGTACGCCAAAAGGACGAATTACTCTGTATTCAGTTTGGTTCTAGCGAAGCCTAGGCCTTTTTCTACCCCTCCTCAACGATCAGGAACAGATACTCAAACAACCAACGCAAGGTCCCGACCGCACAATCATTCTACCAACACATTCGAAATCTTTTTACCTCTGAACTCACTCTATAAATGCACTAATCCTGTCTCGTTTGAGTTCTCCAACCATAAACATTACTTCTATTATTTCTACCCGTGCTCCTCGAAATACCAACTTTAACACTCTGGTATAGTTCTGTGGTCTTCCCTGTGTGGCATCTTAATTGGCCTTTCTTACTGCTTCACCAGCCGTTGAGCCTCTTGTTGTGCTGAACGCACAGCGGAAGGTTATCTCAGTTAGGATGGAAAGCTCCGTCCCATTTTCCAATGAATCTTTCACCTCCTTGATCATGGTTTGAACGCTCTTTCTCTGAAGCCTACCAGATCAACGACAGAGGATTCAGATCCATGGAACGTTCGTCTTTCCCTAAATCTCTTTTCTTCTATCTTCATTTCTTCGAAACTACAAAGCTCTTCTTCGTAAAATCAAGCACATCTGATTTGACTTCTTCCTTTACTATCGAAACTTTAGAGTCTTTAACAAATCAGGCAAAATCTTCGATAACTACTGCATTTCTAACCTTTCCTTATCCCCTCCGACCTGGTCAAATAGTCAACTATTCAATCGAGAAAGTCTAACCTGTTTGGTACCCTGTTCTTCTCTAATTCAGCTTCGGATGATTCTGCTTCCCTTCCTCCGCCATTCATTTCTCCCCACCTAACGTATGCCAGCTCTCATCGTTTCCTCGAACGAGATCTTCAGAATACTCACTCAGCTCCAGGTGCAAAAGGCGTATGGTTCTAAAGGCGAACTTCGCTCTTCTCCCACCCTTTCGTCGTCAATTTCGCCATTGTCTAAAGTTCAGAGTTTCTTTCTAACCTTATGAGGCTCCTGCAGCTGAAGCTGGCCACGTCCACCTGTCGGAACCAGAGGTCATAAAGTATTTTGAATTTTAAGGGTACGCCCATGTGGAGAAAGTGTGGGGCAATTGATTAGTAAGTGCTCAGTGTCTTCATTATGGTACTTGAGTCGTGAGACCTTTCACTACATTGCATAATAACCAAAATGTACCTGAAAACTTTCTTTACACTCTATGTTTCGAAATAATGTCTTTTGTCTTAGACTTGTACACACCTTCTTGACTGCCACTTAATCTTCACTCCTCCTCCTCCTCCTCTTTCTCTTCCTCATACCTCTTGTGCTTTTGTCCTTCAATATATCCCTGGAGGAATGGATCGCACCATGATACTCAGAAGATACCAGGACTTGGCTTCGAGACCCCGAAGCTTTTCGAGACTCTACTTCGTAATGCTTCAAAATCATAAAAGCCTCAGGTCAAGCTGACTGTTCCTTTTGGTTAATATCTGTTGCCACTTAAGCTTCATAAGTACCTTATGGGATAATGCTCCGGGGAGACAAGGCTTGGTCCCCAGCCGTATAAACTTCATCAAGCACTTCAGCGAAATGCTCCAAGGAGACTAAGACCTATGTCTATGGCTACATAGGCCTCGTCTTCCTTCTTTACACCATAATGCTGCCAGAGGACTTAGCGGTGAGCTGCTCATGGGGGGGATCTGCTCTCTGTGTCACTTCATGTGGCTGCTCGTGCGTTTGTTTTGGTTAGCACAGGCAGACAGATTCCATTAGCATAATATAAATGATATCACCTGGGAGGGAGGGTCAGAGTGTGGGGGAGACTGTAGATAGAGCCAAGCATACCACACGGCAGGGAGGGTTAGGATGTGTCCCTATATGACTATCTGGGAAAGACTCGTGAAGTTGATAACACACCAAGAATATATATATATATATATATATATATATATATATATATATATATATATATATATATATATATATATATATATATATACACATACATATGTGTGTGTGTGTGTATGTGTGTGTGTTTTAAGAGTCTTCTGCTGGGAGATGAAATCTCAGGAGCTTTAAAGTCCATACTGCGACACCGGGCATCAATATTTCATACCTTAGGATCGCATTTAGACTTTCTATAATCGTCTTAAATCATTGTCAGCGAGGTGTTGAAAATACAACCCAAGACTCTTTGGGAACCCAGCTGAATAATGCAGTGTGAAGCAAAAATAAGAAGTGTCAAAGGAACTGTCAGTTGAATACACAGGCTTAAACCTACAACACATTTAGATAATTAATTCAGATGTAAACAGAGAGAGAATTACCTACCACAATATACAAGCATAAAGTCAGAGAACTTCAAGTTGAATGGAGTATACAATGAAATTACGTGATTTAAAACTGCGTCATAGTTATAATAAACACAAAGTCCTGGGGTCATATAATAGCTATCCACCAGCTATACAGCAGTGGATTTGATATTACAACGATATCTGTACCGTCGAATGAGGTGAGACTAATTTATCAAATTAACGTCATTGGAAGTTAAACCGTCATTTGATTTTGATGTGTCTTACCACATTCAAAAACTTTCAAAAGATACACTAGTAAGAATCACCATTTGCAGAGTCCAGAAGTTTGAAGGCACTAGATTGGACACTGTGTACATAGATTCTCTAAATTCTGCCTATTTTGAATGAATGACCATTACGTTAATTAATGCGTATAGAACGGGTATGAGACTAAATATACCCAAGACCCAACTTACAGGATAGCGTTCAGAGGAATATAGACGTCTTGTCCAATATTGTGACTAAGATTCTGGACTGCAAACCATGAGCTTGACTTGCGACGAAAAATTGTCAAAAGATAAGACTGGCACATGACGCCCCAGAGAGGAAGCGAAAATGTCTCTTTTGTTTCACAAAGTTTTCATCTCTCTCTCTCTCTCTCTCTCTCTCTCTCTCTCTCTCTCTCTCTCTCTCTCTCTCTCTCTCTCTCTCTCTCTCTCATTTTTTTTTCATTCAGACCTTGGGAACTAATTTTTTTTCTCTCTTTTGGCCTCATTCACACGCGGGCTACTGCCTTCCATTCCACAAACATAGCCTCCACATCAAAAATAACATATGACAACACATAACTCGAAACGTTCTTCGTTACCTTAGATTCTCATGCGGTGAGTGCTACGCTCTAGTCATGTTTTTTTGGCAAAATCTTGTAAAAAGTATTCTTCAGTTAATATTCTCTCTCTCTCTCTCTCTCTCTCACTCTCTCTCTCTCTCTCTCTCTCTCTCTCTCTCTCTCTCTCTCTCTCTCTCTCTCCTTGACATATCTTTCGTCACACATCATTCATCTAAGGGCAATATACTTGCCCTCCAAACTTACAATTCACTATTAAATCATGTATATAAGACGCGGTGGCATATTTGCCTTCTCTTAATGTTCAATTTGCATATGAAACCCTGACGCAATGTGCCTCTCAAAGAGTATGTTTGTTATGACCAAACAAGAAAATTCTACTTCATTAACTCCATCAGAGAGAATATGATTTACAGCCAAGCATGCATCACATAATGCCTGAGATTATTCAAAAATATATGACGATAAACTTCATAGATATACCCAAGCAATGCAGAGGAATGTAATAATAGCTGCTAATAGGACACCCTTTCAACTGGTCTGGATTCCCTTTCTTAATTTCGTGACTACACATACTCTGCCTCGGCATCGATTAAGTCCAGATATCCGGACTCTTGGCTGGAAGATTTTCAACCCTATTTTGTTTCCCAAATAACCACATTAGTCTGAGAACTTCTCGGCCATCGTGGATTTCCACAAATTCCAAGATGAGAACCAGAACAGTTGAAGTAGTAAGAATATGATTTGGAAAGCGTCATATGTGAGTCGAATCAGCTCATAAATGTTCAGGCAAGTAGCTTCGTCTGGAAGACAAAAAAAAAAAAAAGGTAACGTGGTCTGAAGGGCTACTGGGCGGAGAAGTAAGAACGATGAGTAAGGGTGATCGTCATAACACTTTGCTTATTCATCTGTTTATTGATAATATTCCAGTCAACCTTTCACGTCAACAGACAATTATACAGCCCCAGCAAAGGTGAAAGAGAGAAAGCTGGAGCGAAAGCGTAGAGTAAGTAGACGGAGAAGAGAGAGGAAAGGGTAAAGATGAAGGCAAGTGAAGTGGCGTAGCTCTTCATACGTAAGTTGAGGAAGAAAGGGGAGTAGGGAGGGATGAAGTGTGAAAAAAGTAACTCATGAGGAGGGAGAAAGAAAAAGTAGAGGAGGAATTGGAAAAGCGATGGAGAAACAGAAAACAGACGAAGAATTCAGGTTGGTGGAGAAGAGAATATGCGAGGTAGTTGTGGTAGCTATCATCCTGCCTCTTGAGACATAGCCAGAAGGGGAAAAATGGGGCCAAGTTTTCCCTTCCAGAGAGTATGCGTGTGTGTGGCCAGGCCCCCGACGCTTGCTGTAAAAGTTTAATGACCTGAGATACTACTGCTGAGGGAAAAAAGGAAGGGAGCACTCGCTGCTCGTCTCCTATAGAAAGATATAAACTTACAAACCATACATTCTGTTTATTGTGCTTCTGGAGGGCTGGAATCAATTCTGAGAAATAATCATCGCAGAAAGTTCAAAGAATAATTAGAAGAATTGCATTTACATCCCACGAGCATACTGGATGGTTGAGGTACAGCAATTCAGAATTATGCATGAAGTTGTCGTACTCTTAGTATGCTTTATGAAGCCAGTGAGATATATATGTGAGCCTTTGGCATACCTCAGAGAATAAAGAAGGGAAAAGATTTTTCTGTCCACTTCTGAAAGAACCCAAATTCGCCCAGTGTTTGTTCTGCTACGGGAGATGGGTAGAAGTTCCGAGTAGCAAGATGGGCGTAGTCGTATTAGGATCAGGAGGAGAATCTGATGGTATCATGTATGGTGAAGATGCGCACAAATGAAAAGAAATGATGGTTCGAATTATAGAGCTGAAGAAACTGCAAGACAACCTTATGTTTATAGTCATAAACTATCAGCCGAAGCTGGTTCCCGCGAAGAAAGATTACGCCGTATGTAAATTGATATCAAAATCATAACGTATTACTTTCTAGAAAAGTGAAAAGTATAATATGCCCAAATATGTATAACTCAACAGTAGCGTCAAACTATCCTTATCAGTGAATTAAGGAAAAGTGGCAAAACTTTATCAAAGGATTGATAACTAAATAGGCCTAATTATCAAAACCTTGACACTGGATTAAAGGAGACCTTCTATTCTGGCACCACTTGGCTGTACGATGATTGCACATCAACTGCAAGAACGTGGCATATATCAAATTATACACTTGGACCAATGGCTATACATACAAACACTTAAGAAGTATATGAGACTAGTTACAGGAGTGGGTCGAGGAACCATATGGGTTTGATATAGAGGAGTTCCAGTCAAGACAACTGTACAGTAAGACACAAACCGACTTCGTTGACATTCAATGCCTTACACTAAAGGCGTGGCATGCATGACTAATCCCATCAATACTCACATATGTCATGCATTTTCATTATAAAACCGAGACCACTTTCAGTGGGCTTCTGCAACTTCAATGCTACTCTACAGTCAAAGGCAGGGAACATGAATGACTCCTTTTGAGCAAAAAGTTTTTACAAGACTCTACTCTCTTTCGTCAGCTAATGATGTGGATTGCCTCATTAACGTGACTTTTCTCTCGCGGTTTAGCCAGTCAGGCAAAGACTGGTAACGCTTGATGAAATTCTATTCCATTCCGTCCATTTACGAACATACATCTATCTTAAACAGATCATCTGCAATTCCATCCACTCTACCTGCTTTGCCATATTTCATCTTATTCAGGGTTTTCAACCACTTTCTTTCTTCTCACCAAACTGTTGGTCGTGATTTTCTCTCTCCTCACATCACCTGGTCCCTGAAACACTACACCCGCCACCCTGTCATTTAGCTCATTCAACACTCCGTCAAAATACTTAGTCCCATCTCCTCGTCACATTCTCGCCCGTTGCTACTTTCCCATCTCTTCCCCTCATGGTTGATCCCATTTGTGCTCATGTTCTTCTCACGCTGTTCATCTCCTTTCAAAGAAATTTATTCCAGATCTGTAAGGGAAACAGTCCAGTTGAAAGCTACTTTTGAATCAATTGATCCGAAACCCAGTAACTGGTAATATGTTAGATTTAGTGACGTCCACAAAGAGCGGGCGATACGAAAGAGCAAATAGTGATCATAGTAGAATGTGCATCACTATAAACTGCTTTTTAGACTCAGAGAAAACAGCGTTATGTTACCCAGCCTTTGGTTATCAGACTTTGGCAGCTTACTCCATGATTCAGGGAACGTACATAGGACAAGACTTCCAAGAATTGTTGTCATGTATATATATATATATATATATATATATATATATATATATATATATATATATATATATATATATAAATATAAAGAGAGAGAGAGAGAGAGAGAGAGAGAGAGAGAGAGAGAGAGAGAGAGAGAGAGAGAGAGAATCTGTTAACGTTTTGTATATCCCTCTCTAAAAGGATATTACCTTTGGTAACACTAAAGAAATAGCATGAACCTTACCCTTTCATAATCCATATATTTGGTCTCGGGTCCCTCGACGCGGGTAGAATTTGCTGAATTATGAATCACCTTGTCCAGATGTAGTAAATTAGCTGCAGTCCCTCAGGCATTTATTCCCTTATAAGACATATTTTCTGCTGATTCCATTCATCTTGAAGCAGGCAATGTTGGCAAGCAGTGTCTCTCTCCCCTCTAGCCATATATTGGAGCAATATTGTGTATGCTGCATCTTCTTTATGAAGCAAATACTCACTCGACTAAATTACTGCTGGAATATTCATCTCTGTCTTTTACACTTCTTTTGCAGATTAATGTATTGCTAGAATTTATGTAGTGATGGCTATGTTAGTTTTCCATATTCTCCAAATATTTACTTTATGGTTTTCTTGAAGGGAGGGGAAATTTTAAGTTAAAATCCCTATGAAGTATGAGTTGGGAAAACGAAAGTTGTTGGAAACTATCTCAGTCTTTCAAATTGCCTTCGTAAGTGATATCCCAGTGAAATTACATTCCATAAAAGGCTCTGAATTACTTAATGGTCAAAATGGGGATCTTCATACTCATGTAATGATATTCAAGGTATGAAAATCACCTCACAGAAAAACATTCGTAATCATTATGAAAAAAAAAATCTTCGTAGCAGCTATGAAAACAAACCCCTCACAGCAGATCTTTAGAGATAAAAGGAAAATGACAATAAATAAAATATAAAAGATCCTCACACTCATGTCCCAGACATCTGGCAAATCTGCAAAGTTCTGGCAGCAAATGGCACCAAGATATGCAGCAGGAGGGAGTGGCACCAGCTTCATTAACTATGTATATCTGTCCCCTGTGCACCATAAGCCAGGTCTCCATGCTGCTGCTGTGCTGCTGCTTCTGCTGCTGCTTCTTCTTCTTTGGGTCCATTCTCTCTCCTTTCCTCTCTCTCTCTCTCTCTCTCTCTCTCTCTCTCTCTCTCTCTCTCTCTCTCTCTCTCTCTCTCTCTCTCTCTCTCTCTCTCTCTCTCATTCTGTAAGAGCCACTGCAGCAACAGGCACCTACATATTAATTAAGCGCTTTTATATCATGAACTTTTTTTTGTAATCTTTTATGCTTGCCTGCCCTTGTCAGAAGCACTTGCTCTGTTGCAATAGTGCAGTGTATTGTTGCCATGACTGTATTTTCGTACGCGTTGCTATGGCTGTATTCTTGCACGCGTTGCTATGGCTGTATTCTCGTACTCATTCCCATAGCTGTATTCTTGTACACGTTGCCATGACTATTCTCGTACGCGTTGCTATGGCTGTATTTTCGTACGCGTTGCTGTGCCTGTATTCTCGTACGCGTTGCTATGGCTGTATTTTCGTACGCGTTGCTATGCCTGTATTCTCGTACGCGTTGCTATGGCTGTATTTTCGTACGCGTTGCTGTGCCTGTATTCTCGTACGCGTTGCTATGGCTGTATTTTCGTAGTTACCAATACTATCTTGGCGCAGATACAAAGTAGCCAGGACCATCACTCAGTCATCTTTATTGATATCGATAAGATTTCATCAAATTGCGTATCGAAAAGCCAGCATCCACTTCCAGCCTCGTACGAATGATTAAGTGATGTCTTAGAGTTTCATTAAGGTCATACGTTTGAACAACGACTGTTCTAAGACTCGTATGCGATCGCAATAAATCGTTAGAAGTGAATGTAGAATAAAGAAGTACAACATTATCACGAAGGCGACTTCGTAAGCCAAATGACGAAAGTACATTTACGATTAGAGCGAATTCATTGGTGAGGAATCGTAGGCCAGGAATAGCTTACAGTGCCATACATACTCACTAAAACTGCCCTATGTTGAGTCGCTGTTTGAGAAAACTAGATTTTTGACGAGAAGCACATAGAAAAAATCTTACAACAATGAAGAACTCCATAGATTTCAGTTCATTGTCAAACACTGTTCATGTGGAGGAGATGGCAAGACTAGCGAAGCTCAATGAACTCGAATCTAGAAGGCACTGCTTATATTGCAAGTTTAACCGACTCCTCGGTTGAAGGGAGAATCTATCATAACTCCGAGGGTGTGCATCAACCTGTGAAAATAACTAAGGGTTGGTTCAGACGTACCCGAACACACACACACACACACACACACACACACACACACACACACTCTATAAAAACAAGGTTACGAGTCGGGGCAACACGAGTGTAAACTCCCCCAGTGCCACACAAATAGTAATCATAAACAGTAATCATATGGACCTCCGTGGTGTAGCGGTTAGTGTTGCTGACCGAGACGCATTCCCGGGCCGCCCGGGGTGGAGCACATACGTTCGAATCCCGGGTTGCGGCAGTTGGTCCACAGTCAACCCAGCTGTTCATCCAACCCTGGGGCTTGATAGATAAAATGGGTATCTGGCTCAGGCTGGGATATAGATATGTATATTGCTTAAGTGAGATGACCTTGATTAGGGCCTCAGTTGCCCGTGCCGTCTCACCTAACATAGAAATAAACCACACATCCACAAGTGCAGGTGGATGTCCGGAATCTGAATGGGGATAGGAAGTGTTTGGTGATCCACAGTAGTCCTATGGTCAACAGGAGGAATCCTCCTCTTTACTCATCTACTCCTGAGGCACCAAAGGGAACTCGCCACGCAAACATGTTATGTGTTATACGTGGTAAACTGTACTCTTGTGATCTTGAAAGAAGGCGATTCAAAGCGGTGTTGTGCGTGATCTATGCACAACAACGTTCTTCTAGACGGCTAGTAGTAATTAGTGCCGACAAGCACTCGTATAGAGGAATGCAATCCATGTTTGCAAATAGGAGTCAGTAGTGCCTTAATCATGCAGTGTCCTATACAGCTTGAATAGTGGGAATGGTTATTCCCAATAACCAATATCATCGCGGGACTCGAGTCTTTAAATGCATTCGACACCTACATCATAAGTCAAGGTCGTCATGTTCAGAATCGCCGTTACAGTCAACTCATCGACAGAGTAATCTCGTAAACCTACTCCCGTCAAACACTATCAACGTTTTGAAATCCCACGACTCTGGTTTGGCATATCCGTTTTGCTGTTCCATTCCATATTTCGTCCACGTCTCTGCTGCGTTGGTTTAGGCTCCAGTATTAGCTCCTCCACAACATGTTTCTTCACCTTCCATTTCCAACAGTTCATTTACATTTCACATTTTCTTTTTTTCGTGATTAGTATATTCTTTATCTTATTGTCTTAGCATACATTTTCTCATCAAATCCACTTACTCTCCATTCTCTTTCTCTGCTTCATATCATTTTCTTTCACCCCTTCTGTTCTCCTGCCTCTCTCTCCTTACTCTCAGTTTACTATCTAACTCCTATTTTCCACTTCCCTTTCCTCCCTACATCTTTAACTCCTCTCCTATACTCTCCTCTTTCTCTATCTCTCTTCCCTTCACTCTCCTCTCTCCTTTCCTTCCCTTCCCTCCTCTCTCTCCAACGCCGGACTTTAATCACTGAAACAGCGCTGTGTCTGGCCGTAACCAGATTGGATGATCAAGATAATTACTGCAGATGATAATTCCTGGTTATATCTCACTTAGCTCCTTGTAAATGTGCGGGCGTTGCTTTGGCGCTGGGAAGGTTACTGAGAGGCCTTTACTGATGCCTTAATATGATGTTACGGGGCTTAACTGATGTCCCAGTACGGCGCAGATAAGCCGTAGTTAAGATCCGGAAGATGATGCCATGAATTTAGCGGGTGTCGTAATGTAGAATTATAAGGCTCAACATGTGTTCCAAGACGGTGGCATAAGGCTTCAGTTAGGATTCAGAGGATGGCGTTTAGTGTCGAAATTTGTAGTTTCAGGGTTTCACTGGTTCCGTAAGTTGGTGGTTCAGTGAGTTCTGCGATTTAGGTCTTCATATGGATCGTAAGTGGTGGATTATAAAGAAATTTTAAGACTTCAATGATGTGCTCAAAGGGAGTTATGATGTTCAGCTGGTTTTTCAAGACACTTTATGCTCTATGAGTATTTTCAATGGAGAGGTAGTTCATGAATCAACCTTTTAGCTATAAGACTTTATTCGTATAACAGAGATAAATTGATAGATAGAGATAGATAGATAGATGGATGGATAGATAGATACATTAGAGAGAGAGAGAGAGAGAGAGAGAGAGAGAGAGAGAGAGAGAGAGAGAGAGAGAGAGAGAGAGAGAGAGAGACAGACAGACAGACAGACAGACAGACAAACAGACAGACGGACAGACAGACAGACAGACAGACAGACAGACAGACAGAAAGACAGACAGAGAAAGAGACGAAACCGTGAACGCTGTCTGAGGAGTTTGGGGTTGTCATTCAGAATGAACTTGTCAGTGGTGAAATCATCCACGGGTGGGCTGTCTACGGCCTGTTCAGTATCATTCACCTCAGCATGTAACTAAGTAGAACTGAACCCACTGAATCCACGTAGCTGGGTAATTCACATAGGCTATATAGGCTATATAAGCCTATGTGAATTACCCAGCTACGTGAATTCATCTTACTCATGTGAAACACTGGCCGTAATACAGTTGCCACTAGACGGAAACAAACAGTTGGATATCTTGTGGGCCAGGTGACGTATCGCTGAGGAAGCTCTGTCTGGCGCATGATGATTCTAACGAACGTCTTAAGCGGTGAAGATTTTTGGAGACTGGTAATCACCCAAGCACAACGTGCAAGGGAGGAGGTTGAGGTTAATAGCAGAGGTTTGGTTGAGAGAAGGTAAAAACTGGAGGAGTTAGCACAGTAACAAATTTATAACCCAACTCAATAGACACAGTCAAGTATTGTAGCAGGTGAAGCATGGAAGAGATTAAGCGGGATACAAATGATCTTAAACGAGTATCGATAACGCCTTGTATTTGATCTTGATGTGGTATGATTCCTTCAATAATTCAAATTAATCCACGTCTGATGAATTTATGGTTCTTTTGGAGGAGTTTTTGCCGAATAGATTTTCTCTATGTTTATCATACTTGTGCTTCATGAAGACTGTTTATCTCTTCTTGTGTTACATATATATATAACATTCATTTGGTAGATATCATTATGAGTTTTTCATCAATTTTCTTACATGATTGTGTTCCCGAATTTCTTGATTTGATCTCATCTCATTACACGCATAAGAGACTTTCTTGATCGAGTGTCGTCTCGTATCATCTCTCTGACACACATGAGAAACTCACAAAAATTCACATTCTTGGATACATTCATCTTCTCCCATGTGGAGTCGTGACCAACGGTTCAATATGCTCCAGGAACTAGTCGCGTCTTGACCTCACCTCGAGATCCGTCTGACATTTCGTAATGAAATTAATGGCTTAAACGCTCTTGGGTGTGGATACGTGCCACTCTCGGATTTTCAGTTAATTTCCTCTTACTATATATGTATATATATATATATATATATATATATATATATATATATATATATATATATATATATATATATATATATATATATATATATATATGTACATATATATATATATATATATATATATATATATATATATATATATATATATATATATATATATATATATATATATATATGTATATATATATATATATATTTTCTTTTCTTTCATACTATTCGCCATTTCCCGCATTAGCGAGGTAGCATTAAGAA
Source organism: Panulirus ornatus (assembly GCF_036320965.1). Taxonomy (NCBI): domain Eukaryota; kingdom Metazoa; phylum Arthropoda; class Malacostraca; order Decapoda; family Palinuridae; genus Panulirus; species Panulirus ornatus. Next base: position 39,509,245 of record NC_092231.1, on the reverse strand, counting down.
CAGAGGACTGGGCCTTAGAGGGAATATCCTCACCTGGCCCCCTTCTCTGTTCCTTCTTTTGGAAAAAAAAAAAAAAAAAAACGAGAGGGGAGGTTTCCAGCCAGCCGCTCCCTCCCTTTTAGTCGCCTTCTACGACACGCAGGGAATACGTGGGAAGTATTCTTTCTCCCCTATCCCCAGGGATAGATATACATATATATATATATATATATATATATATATATATATATATATATATATATATATATATATATATATATATATATGAATGATGTGCACTTAATTCAGTGAAGCAAGATGTGCCCAAGTTGCTTGTATTGACACTTGTAATCATACAAGTCCTTAAAGAATCTCTCGATTTTATAGTGTGAGAATCTGTGATAACATTTTGATTACCTGTTTATCAGTCAGCACCTGTTACATAAGCTATAGGAAAATTGCCTTGATCAAAAGCTTATAATGACTGTCTACATCATACATACTTAACTCTGCCTGAATTTATTATATGTACGAACTAATAAAGCTAATCACATATCTCACCAAATGCAAGAGAGACAAGGATTCCTGTGGCAGACGTTTCACTTAGCTACTGATCTTAATCCCTGATTGATACTCATAGCAGTTACGACTGTACTGGCCATTGACGTATCAGAATGATCTACGTCATCGACTATTATCATTTAGCCTCGTACCCAGTGCGTCAGTATAGTGTTCAACATCCTCTCAAGGCGTCGCAAAAGCTTAGAATCAGATGACAGGAAAGAAGGGCAGCCAGATTCCTGGAATGTATAGCTGTGCTGTGTATCTTCATACATCACTTCCTTCCTTTCCTTACGCTGTTAGGACTCGTCTCGTTAATGCTCGGCGGTGACGAAGTCTTCTGTTTCTCTCTTTTGTGAGAGGGAATCGGGTTCTTTTTCCCTAAGTGTGGGTGCAAGGTATGTCATGTAGAGAAAGAAATTCGTGATCGAGTAGGGGTGTCTCTCTCTCTCTCTCTCTCTCTCTCTCTCTCTCTCTCTCTCTCTCTCTCTCTCTCTCTCTCTCTCTCTCTCTTCTCTGCCACTTACACAGAAATATTGCAAGCGCTGCTGTGGACTTCCTGATTTGAATCTGGCAAATTAACTGTTACTACCCGGAGAGATAAATGAGCTGTGAGGATAAGAGGAGGAGGGGAAGAGAGAGGTATTGGAGGGAAGGAGATGGGAAGAAGGATGGAAGAGGGGGGTGGGGTAACAGAGGGAAGAGAAGTGGGAAAGGAAGGGAGCATAGAGCGACAGAATGGGAAGGGAGGGAAGAAAGAAGAAAACGAAGAAGATAAAGAAGAAGAAGAGAAGAAGAAGAAGAAGAAGAAGAAGAAGAAGAAGAAGAAGAAGAAGAAGACGTTGATGATGATGATGATGAAATAGGAGAAGAAGAAGAAGAAGAAGAAGAAGAAGAAGAAGAAGAAGAAGAAGAAGAAGAAGATAAAGAAGAACATGATGATGATGATGGAGAAGAAGAAGAGTGGATGCCATCAATTCGAATTTCGATTCAGCTCACTGTTGTGTGGGGGTGAATACCGCAGGTTCCCCGTTGCTTCTCCAGAAGACGTAAGGGAATTGGCTGACCTTTCCCTTACGTGTGAGATTCCAGGCATCATCTCTCCCACACGAGGTGCTCACTATGTGACTTGTGTCCTCCTCAGCTGGTATGGGACTAGAGAGAGAGAGAGAGAGAGAGAGAGAGAGAGAGAGAGAGAGAGAGAGAGAGAGAAGAGATGGATGAAGTGAGGGAAAACGAGAAAATAAGCAGAGGAAAAAATGGGCTTGAGAAATAGGTCAATGGAGTGGGATAAGAAGAGAGGGTCAACGTAGCTTAATCATGCTATTTGGATCATTCATACTTTATGTACCTATGTAAAAGTACCTTTACGTTTTTAGGTCTATGCTACTGAAAAGCTGTCTCGTTTTTATTCTGTCTGCATTCATTCCGAGGATATTTCCAAACGCCCGATGACTAACCCCCTTACACAGATGCCAATAATTCGTCCATTTCCTTGGCAGGATGGAAATTGCTAGCTGCTGCGGTGATATAATTTCGGGATAATATGTTAGCGTTGAGATGGAAGATTGTGCCAGTGATATAGGAGATATAAAGTGGAAGAAGGATGGGAGTTAGTGGTTATACCCTGGAACGAAACGATGAGAACCCTGAGAGTCCAAATCTGCGTATCCATTTGAAAGGACATGCATTATTCTACTTATTATCGTGTGCAGCTGCCCATGAAATCTCCTTTCTGTTTCTAACCCACTGCCTCTGTGGGGACGTACAAGATAAAAGGAAACATCATTAAGGGTGTCCGGCGTATCATTAATGAGAGAAACTTGTATGTTATCTTCCGAGTTAAAGATGTAATGCCTCGAGTTCGAGTGCTGGACCTCTAACTCTTCTTTGTGTTACACCTGGTGAAGAGAGAAGAAATCGGTGCGCCTTCTTTCCTGCTCTTCAGCTACCTCTATATCCACCACCACCATGGTCCCCACCTCAAGAGAATTAAAGAAGCCCTAAAGGTCTCAGCAATCCGCTAGAAGGGACAGATCCTCAATCTTATCGTTACAAACAATCATCATGGCTGGATTACCTCTGGAGCACAGTTGCCAAGACTCAGCCATGACTCACCTTACTTATTCTTCTCGAGAGCCAGGGTAGCTCATAGTGAGGAAGCGGTGACCAATGTTCTCGCTAGGTGAGTGCGTTCTGGCAGTGGGTGCCCTTTATATTCCTAGGATGAACATCTAGACTGATTGCAGACCGACTGCCCCGACCGGGAATTGGAATATGTACGATCTCGACCCCGTCGAGGTTAACAATTATTTTGGTTACACCGCGGAGGTCCATGATCATATTTCCTAATATCTTTTTCTTCAAATATCTCTATAATGAAAGGAGAGTTGGTTTCAGCCCGTTTAATCACTTCCATGGGTTATCTATAGATATTACCGGTATGGGTATGCATAATGTGGACATTCTTAAAGCAAAGATATATTCATGTTGCTCTTACTCACGTAGGAATGCAATGCCTGTTATCTGTGTTAGTTAATAGGTAATGAAATTTTTCGTGTTGCACTCTTAGGGAGACCACATACACAGACAGACAGACAGACAGACAGACAGACAGACAGACAGACTCAGACTCACACACATACACACACACACACACACACACACACACACACACACACACACACACGCACACACGAACGAGAGGTCATCTTTATCACTTCCACCAACAGTGTCCTATACGAAATAAAAATGTTTTTCCTCTTCACCTTCTGCGTTCCAGATGCCACATCATCTTCACCAACAGGATACACAGTCTCTTGTCTACATTCAGGTTACGACAGTCCTGAGAAGCTCATCTTTTTGAGGCATCATATCAGATTCAAGACAATATCATTATTATCCACTACATTAGTTCTGACAATCACAATGATACATTTGTAGCTGTATAACTCTGTACATATATAGCATATAACTACACCAATTTGTCTTGTACAAAATAGTGCTGCCGTATAGGTAATTCCTCACAAGTTTTTTTGTATAATAGAGTCGGTGCATTTTTCGTATTCTCTTGCCCGTCTGGTGTGATACACAAATGTGATATACGTAATGTGGCTCAGTATTCGGCAACTGATCATACCTTACACCGTATCACAAGTATTCGAGTATACATACATAAGCAAGGCTCATATATGACTCTCTCTCTCTCTCTCTCTCTCTCTCTCTCTCTCTCTCTCTCTCTCTCTCTCTCTCTCTCTCTCTCTCTCTCTCTCTCTCTCTCTCTCTCTCTCTTCTTACACGTGTATCTGTGTACTCCAAAGTACCTCGCGGCTCACTCCCTACTCTGAGGCGAGAGCATTAGTGGCATTAATGTAGATTTCCTGGGCGGATCCTGGCAGATTAACTGTTTCCCCAGGGAGAAGTAAGTGTATGTAGATCATAAGAGAGAGAGAGAGAGAGAGAGAGAGAGAGAGAGAGAGAGAGAGAGAGAGAGAGAGAGAGAGAGAGAGAAGAGAGAGGAAGTATGTGCAGAGAAGAGAAGGGAACTCGTTCAGAAGGAAAAGAAGGGTACGGAAACGGAGCTATAAGCGAAAGAAGGATAAGTGCAGCGATATTATATCTCACTCTGGGAATTAAACGTCCATTTGGTGATTTTAGATGATATCTCACACTTTCAATACCAACTCTCGGTAACAATTGTGATCTTTTGCTGAACTCCAATATATCTTTCCAGGTGTATGTAAGTGATTCGATCCATTTCCACCATGCAGTAGCTATCAAATGTCGCTCTTTTAGCCCAAGTAGTTGTCGTATTCCTTCTAACTCACACATATATGTAAGTTCCTGGCATTTATTCCACGAACATGCTAACACTTGACGACACCTCTAATTCACACAACTTGTCGTGACTCAAGATGCTTCCACATGGTGAGTCCAACGCGCGAGAGGGCATTTGCCCTGCCTTTCGGCAAGATCTCGTCGCAGATACTTGTGAGTCAGCAAGCACTCTCTCTCTCTCTCTCTCTCTCTCTCTCTCTCTCTCTCTCTCTCTCTCTCTCTCTCTCTCTCTCTCTCTCTCTCTCTCCATGACTGTATTCGCAGATCGCTACCCCAGGCCCCTGTCACTCAGATCTTTTTCATTCCATCCTTCCACCTACAATTTGGTCCCCCACTTCTCGTTCCCTCCACCTCTGACACAAATATCCTCTCTGTCAATCTTCCCTTACTCATTCCCTCCATGTGATCAGACCATTTCAATACACTCTCTTCTGCTCTCTTAACCACACTCTTTTCATTTCGACACATCTCTCTTACCCTTTCAATACTTACTTGATCAAACCACCTCACACCACATATTGTCCTCAAACATTTCATTTCCAACACATCCATCCTCCTCCGAACAACCCTATCTATAGCTCACGCCCCGCAACTATACAACACTGTTGGAACCACTATTCCTTCAAACATGACCATTTTTGCTCCCCAAGATAACGTTCTCGCCTTCCACACATTCTTCAAAGCTCCCAGAACCTTCGCCAACTCCCCCATCCTGTGACTCACTTCCGTTTCCATGGTTCCATCCGCTGCTAAATCCACTACTAGATACCTAAAACACTTCACTTCCTCCATTTTTTCTCCATTTAAACATACATCCCAATTAACTTGTCCCTCAACCCTACTAAACCTAATAGCCTTGCTCTTATTCACATATACTCTCAGTTTTCTTCTTTCACACACTTTACCAAACTCAGTCACCAACTTCTGCAGTTTCTCACCTGAATCAGAAACCAGCGCTGTATCATCGGCGAACAACAACTGGCTCACTACCCAATCCCTCTCTCCTAAACACTTACATTCACCACCCTAATGATACCATCCATAAACAAATTAAACAGCTATGGAGACATAATGCACCCCTGCTGCAAACCGACATTCAGTGGGAACCAATCACTTTCCTCTCTTCGTACTCTTACACATGCCTTACATCCTTGATAAAAACTTTTCACTGCTTCTAGCAACTTATCTCCTACACCATATACTCTTAATAACTTCCACAAAAGGTCTCTATCAACTTTATTATACGCCTTCTCCAGATCAATACAGATCAATCTGTTTTTCTTAGTATTTCTCACATACATTCTTCAAAGCAAACACCTGATCCACACATCCTCTACTACTTCTGAAACCACACTGCTCTTCCCCAATCTGATGCTCTGTACATGTTTTTACCCTTTCAATCAATACCCTCCCATATAATTTCCAAGGAATGCTCAGCACACTTATACCTCTGTAATTTGAACACTCACCTTTATCCCTTTTGTCTGCACAATGGCACTATGCAATCATTCCGCCAATCCTCAGGCACTTCACCATGAACCATATATACATTGAATTTCCTCACTAAACACTCAACATCATAGTCATCCCCTTTTATAATAAATTCCACTGCGATACCATCCAAGCCCGCCGCCTTGCCGGCTTTCAGCTTACGCAAAGCTTTCACTACTTCTCTGTTTACCCTATATCTGCCAGTCTATCATCAAACACATTCAACAAACCTTCAAAATACTCACTCCATCTTCTCACTTCACCATAACTCGTTATTACCTCCCCATTCACCTATGTTCTTATTTGTTTTCTTGTCTTACGTACTATATTTTCCTCTTTCCAAAACATCTTTCTATTCTCCCTAAAATTCAAAGATACTCTCTCATCCTAATTCTCATTTACCCCCTTTTTCACCTCTTCCACTTTTCTCTTTACCTCCTGCCTCTTTCTTTTATACATCTAGCCATTCGCACTACTTCCCTACAAAAATCGCCCAAAACGCCTCTCTTCTCTTTAACTAACAATCTTACTTCTTCGTTTCAAAACTCACTACCCTTTCCAATCTTACTACCTCCCACTTTTCTCATGCCACAAGCATCTTTTGCGCAAGCCATCCCTGTTTCCCTAGATACATCGCATTCCTACCTCACTCCCCTTACGTCATTTGCTGTTACTTTTCTCCACTCTGCACTCAATCTCTCCTGGTACTTCCTCACACAAGTATTCTTTCCAAGGTCACTTACTCTCACCGCTCTCTTCACCCCAACGTTCTCTCTTCTTTTATAAAGACCTCTACAAATCTTCATCTTCGCCTCTACAAGATTATTATCTGATATCCCTCCAGTTGTCCTTCTAAGCACATTAACATCCATAAGTCTCTCTTTTACGAGCATATGAATTTACAAGTAATCCAGTAACGCCATCTCTCATACTTGCATACGTATATTTATGTATATCTCTCTTTTTAAACCAGATACTCCCAATCACGTCCTTTTTCGGCACACAAATCTACTAGCTCTTCATCATTTCCATTTACAACACTGCCCACTCGATCTACACCAATTACACCCTCAACTGCCACATTACCCACCTTTGCTTTCAAATCACCCATGACTATAACCCGGTCTCGTGCATCAAAGCTGCTAACACACTCATTCAGCTGCTTCCAAAACACTTGCCTCTCATAATCTTTCTTCTCATGACCAGGTGCATAGGCACCAGTAATCACCTATCTCTCTTCATCCACTTTTAGTTTTCCCATATCAATTTAGATTTTACTTTCTTACACTCTATCACACACGTCCAAAACTCCTCAGGAGTAGCGCTACTACTTCCTTTGCTCTTGTAGTCTCGTCTCACCAACCCCTGAATTTACTCCCAAGATATTCCCAAACCTATCTTCCCCCTTGCCATAGAGCTTCGTTTCAATCGGAGCTAAAACATTCAGGTTCCTTTCCTGAAGCATACCTATCTCTTCTTTTTCTCATCTTGGTTATATCCACATATATTTATAAACCCAAATCTAAGCCTTCACGGATGATGAGCACTCCCCACATGACCCCTTCTTCTGTTTCCAATTTTAAGAGATAAAAATACGAGGAGGGGAGGGTTTCTAGCCCCCTCCTTAGTCGCTTTTTTACGACACGACCGGAATACGTGGGAAGTTTTCTTTTTCCCCCTCCCCAGGGATAATATATATATATATATATATATATATATATATATATATATATATATATATATATATATATATATATATATATATATATATATATATACGTGTAGGAAGAGAGGAAAGTGATTGGTTCTCAGTGAATGTAGGTTTGCGGCAGGGGTGTGTGATGTCTCCATGGTTGTTTAATTTGTTTATGGATGGGGTTGTTAGGGAGGTAAATGCAAGAGTCTTGGAAAGAGGGGCAAGTATGAAGTCTGTTGGGGATGAGAGAGCTTGGGAAGTGAGTCAGTTGTTGTTCGCTGATGATACAGCGCTGGTGGCGGATTCATGTGAGAAACTGCAGAAGCTGGTGACTGAGTTTGGTAAAGTGTGTGGAAGAAGAAAGTTAAGAGTAAATGTGAATAAGAGCAAGGTTATTAGGTACAGTAGGGTTGAGGGTCAAGTCAGTTGGGAGGTGAGTTTGAATGGAGAAAAACTGGAGGAAGTGAAGTGTTTTAGATATCTGGGAGTGGATCTGGCAGCGGATGGAACCATGGAAGCGGAAGTGGATCATAGGGTGGGGGAGGGGGCGAAAATTTTGGGAGCCTTGAAAAATGTGTGGAAGTCGAGAACATTATCCCGGAAAGCAAAAATGGGTATGTTTGAAGGAATAGTAGTTCCAACAATGTTGTATGGTTGCGAGGCGTGGGCTATGGATAGAGTTGTGCGCAGGAGGATGGATGTGCTGGAAATGAGATGTTTGAGGACAATGTGTGGTGTGAGGTGGTTTGATCGAGTAAGTAACGTAAGGGTAAGAGAGATGTGTGGAAATAAAAAGAGCGTGGTTGAGAGAGCAGAAGAGGGTGTTTTGAAATGGTTTGGGCACATGGAGAGAATGAGTGAGGAAAGATTGACCAAGAGGATATATGTGTCGGAGGTGGAGGGAACGAGGAGAAGAGGGAGACCAAATTGGAGGTGGAAAGATGGAGTGAAAAGGATTTTGTGTGATCGGGGCCTGAACATGCAGGAGGGTGAAAGGAGGGCAAGGAATAGAGTGAATTGGAGCGATGTGGTATACAGGGGTTGACGTGCTGTCAGTGGATTGAATCAAGGCATGTGAAGCGTCCGGGGTAAACCATGGAAAGCTGTGTAGGTATGTATATTTGCGTGTGTGGACGTGTGTATGTACATGTGTATGGGGGGGGGGTTGGGCCATTTCTTTCGTCTGTTTCCTTGCGCTACCTCGCAAACGCGGGAGACAGCGACAAAGTATAAAAAAAAAAAAAAAAAAAAAAATATATATATATATATATATATATATATATATATATATATATATATATATATATATATATATATATATATATATATATATATATATATATATATACATATATATATATATATATATATATATATATATATATATATATATATATACATATATATATACACATGTATATACATGTATATACATATACGTCCACACATACACATAATTCATTCTGTCTACCTTTACTCATTCCCAATGCCAACCCGCCACACATGAAATAACAACACCCTTCCCCCTCCCCCCCTCATGTGCGCGAGGTAGCGCTAGGAAAAGACAACAAAGGCCACATTCGCTCACACTCAGTCTCTAGCTGTCATGAAATAATGCACCGAAACCGCAGCTCCCTTTTCGACATCCAGGCCCCACAGAACTTTCCATGGCTTACCCGAGACGCTTCATATGCCCTGGTTCAATCCATTGACATCAGGTCGACCCCGGTATACCACATCGTTCCAATTCACTCTATTCCTTGCACGCCTTTCACCCTCCTGCATGTTCACGCCCCGATCACTCAAAATCTTCTTCAATCCATCTTTCCACCTCCAATTTGGTCTCCCACTCCTCCTCGTTCCCTTCACCTCTGACATATATATTCTCTTGGTCAATCTTTCCTCACACATTCTCTCCATGTGACCAAACCATTTCAAAACACCATCTTCTGCCCTCTCAACCACGCTCTTATCATTACCACAAATCTCTCTTACCCTATTATTACTCACTCGATCAAACCACCTCACACCACATATTGTCCTCAAACATCTCATTTCCAGCACATCCACCCTTCTCCGCACAACTCTATCCATAGCCCACGCCTTGCAACCATATAACATTGTTGGAACCACTATTCCTTCAAACATACTCATTTTTGCTGTCCGATATAATGTTCTCGATTTCCACACATTCTTAAAGGCTCCCAGAATTCTCGCCCCCTCTCCCACCCTAAGATTCACTTCCGCTTCCAAGGTTCCATTCGCTGCCAAATCCACTCCCAGATATCTAAAACACTTCACTTCCTCCAGTTTTTCTCCATTCATACTTACCTCCCAGTCGACTTGTCCCTCAACCCTATTGTGTCTAATAACATGCTCTTATTCACATTTACTCACACACTTTACCAAACTCAGTCATCAGCTTCTGCAGTTTCTTACATGAATCAGCCACCAGCGCTGTATCATCAGCAAACAACAACTGACTCACTTCCCAAGCTCTTTCATCCACAACAGATTGCATACTTGCCCCTCTTTCCAAAACTTGCATTCACCTCCCTAACAACCCCATCCATAAACAAATTAAACAACCATGGAGACATCACACACCCCTGCCGCAAACCGACATTCACTGAGAACCAATCACTTTCCTCTCTTCCTTCACGTACAATTGCCTTACATCCTCGAAAAAGACTTTTAACAGCTTCTAACAACTTGCCTCCCACACCATATATTCTTAATACCTTCCACAGAGCATCTCTATCAACTCTATCATATGCCTTCTCTAGATCCATAAATGCTACATACAAATCCATTTGCTTTTCTAAGTATTTCTCACATACATTCTTCAAAGCAAACACCTGATCCACACATCCTCTACCACTTCTGAAACCACACTGCTCTTCCCCAGTCTGATGCTCTCTACATGCCTTCACCCTCTCAATCAATACCCTCCCATATATATATATATATATATATATATATATATATATATATATATATATATATATATATATATGTATATACTAAGTGAAACTGCACACATTTTTTATATTAGAAATGCACACTTAAGTGATTCTTGATTTCTTTCTCCATTTACTATTTTTTCCTTCGAGAAATATATATCACTTTTCTTATGTTTAAGTACCATCAAAACAGACTCCACTCATCGAAATAGGAGACCGTCTCTCGAATTTCTAATAGCGCCCGCGCAGGTTCGTAATGGAGGGCCAATCAGGGTAAAAGCAGCAATGAACACATTTTCTCTCTCTCTCTCTCTCTCTCTCTCTCTCTCTCTCTCTCTCTCTCTCTCTCTCTCTCTCTCTCTCTCTGTATGTCTATATATACGCAGTTGGATCTTCAATGTAGTTATCATGTGAATAAAAAAGAGGTAGAAATGGGGGGAAGATAGATAGATAGATAGATAGATAGAGAGAGAGAGAGAGAGAGAGAGAGAGAGAGAGAGAGAGAGAGAGAGAGAGAGAGAGAGAGAGAGAGAGAGAGAGTCCCCCTCCCCCAAAAATTCTGGTAATCGTGGTTTTAGAGCACTTTCTCTGAACCTAAAAGCCAGCCAGAGCTGGCTAATGTGTTTGCCAGGGTTGCTGCAACAGCTACGCGATAGCTCACATTACAACACTATACCGTCGCTTCAGGTAACTGATGCTGCTACGGTTAATTCATAAGTGTATTATTCTACAAAACAAGTTCATCAGGTGTAGAGATGGTAATGATGATAATGATAGAAATGATAACAGTGTCAGTTATGACGATAATACTGATAATGATGTTGATAATAATGATAATAATGATAATGATAATAATAATGATAATAACAATAATATAAATAATGATAATAATAATAATAATAATAATAATAATAATAATAATAATAATAATAATAATAATAATAATAATCATAATGATAATATTGATAATGATTATAATGATGTTGATAATAATAATGATAATAATAATAATAATAATAATAATAATGATAATAATGATAATAATGATAATAATAATAATAATATTGCTATTATTAGGTAGTATGTTTGAGGAAAGGATCCTGGATGTTTTGGCTCTGAGTGAAACAAAGCTCAAGAGTAAAGGGAAGGAGTGGTTTGGGAATGTCTTGGGAGTAATATCATGGGTTAGTGAGACGACAAGAGCTATTGAAGGAGTAGCACTACTCCTGAAGCAGGTTGATATGGGTATAACTGAAAGTGGATGGAGAAATATGGGTGATAATTGTTACCTATGTACCTGGTCATGAGAAGAAAGATCATGAGAGACAGGTGTTTTGGGAGCAGCTGAGTGAGTGTGTTAGCAGCTTTGATGCACGAGACCGGGTTATAGTGATGGGTGATTTGAATGCAAAGGTATATAATGTGGTAGTTGAGGGTATGATTGGTGTACATGGGGTGTTCAGTGTTGTAAATAGAAATGATGAAGAGCTTGTAGATTTGTGTGCTGAAAAAGACTGGTGATTGGGAAAACCTGTTTTAAAAAGAGAGATATACATAGGTATATGTATGTAAGTAGGAGAGATGGCCAGAGAGCGTTATTCGATTACATATTAATTAATAAGAGCGTGAAAGAGAGACTTTTGGATGTTAATTTTCTGAGAAGGGCAACTAGAGGGATGTCTGATCATTATATTATGGAGGCGAAGGTGAAGATTAGTAAAGGTTTCCAGAAAGAAGAGAGAATGTTGGGGTGAAGAGAGTGATGAGAGTAAGTGAGGTTGGAAAGGAGACTTGTGTGAGGAAGTACCAGGAGAGATTGAGTACAGAATAGAAAAAGGTGAGATCAAATGACGTAAGGGGAGCGAGGGAGAAATGGGATGTGTTTAGGGAAGCAGTGATGGCTTGCGCAGAAGATGCTTGTGGCATGAGAAGAGTGGGAGGTAAGCAAATTAGAAAGGGTAGTAAGTGGTAGAATGAAGAAGTAGGAAAGTAGTGAAAGAGAAGAGAGAGGCTTTAGGACGATTTTTACAGGGAAATAGTGCGAATGAATGGGAGATGTGTAAAATAAATGATAATTAATGATAATAGTAATGACAATAATAATGATGATAATGTTGATAATGATAATGATAATAGTAGTAATAATAATGATAATAATAATAATAATAATAATAATAATAATAATAATGATAATAATAATAACAATAATAATGATAATAAAAATAATAATATTAATAATAATAATAATGATAATGATAATAATAATAATAACAGTGATAATAATAATGATCATGGTAATAATATGAATGATGATAATAATGATTGTTATTAGCATTTTTATTATAATCATCATTATCACTATCATCATTCCTATAGTTTCTATCATTTATATTACTATTCTAATCATTATCATCAATAGTATTATATTATCATTCTTATATAATTGTCATGCCTACATTTATCATAATTGTTATCATCATTGTCCCTAGAGACATGGGGGAAATATAATACTGCCATCGTATCTCCTCTGCGTTTTAGAAAGTTGGGAACCCACTCATCCTGTATTATCACTTTTTTAAACTAGGAACAGAGGGAAGGATAAGAGGGGATTTCCTCGACACCTCAGTCTATATTGTTGTCTTGCTAAGCCCGGTAAGTTGAGGACGTATAGAACAAAGGGCTACCATTATTCATTTCCTTATCTTCATTTTTATCGTCATCATTATTATTGTCTTCCTCATCTTAATCATTATCATCATCATAATTTTTGTCATTATTAACCTTTTCCTCCTTTTTCTCCTTATCATCATCATCATCACCATTATCATCATTATCATCATTTTTCTTATCCTTGTCTTAATCATCATCATCCTCTACATCATCATCATTATCATCATCATTATCATCATCATCATCATCACCATTATCATCATCATCATTATTCTTATCCTTGTCTTAATCATCATCATCATCCTCTACATCATCATCATTATCATCATCATTATCATCATCATCATTATCATCATTATCACCATCATCATTAATCTTTTCCTTATCTTAATTATCATCATTATCATTTTTATCATCATTATCCTTTTCCTCCTCTCTCTCCCCATCATCATCATTATCATCATCATCATCATCATCATCATCATATGTTGTTAAATCTATTATCTATCGCTTATGGTTTTCATGACCAATTATGATCAGTATTATCAGTCTCATTACATAGTCTTTACTATCATCAGTTTTATCTGTTATTTTCTTATCCTTTATCGTTTATATTTACATATAGAATTTTCTTTTATACTCATGTTTCTCACCTCAATCCCTACACAACCTGTGAGTATCTCAACGGTGAGAGTACTACCAAGTGGTGTGTCTGTATTTCTACTTGGAAATACACATCCGATATGCGATGCCATATATAACATCAAAGGAAGTGATATTCATGCGTTTTCCTTTGACATGTGATAACAGGATGATGTATATTCACACAAGGAGTGTTCAGAGTGAAAGATATTATTGCCTGAGTTCGTAAAGTCGCTCTGGAATGGGTCTCTTTGCTTAGTGTTACATTGCCATTGGATGAATAAGAAATGCAAGCTAACAATAATTGGTTACGTTTATTCTTTTTGAGAAACATTTTCTGTCGTTTAACCAGTAAACGCTGAGATCTGGCCTTATTATTTTTTTTCAAGCCACAGTGTCTCTTAGACAATCATTTAAAACAACTTTTTTCAGTAATTCTTTAAAAAATTGAATACAATGATTCTAAATATTTGATTGCATGTATATAATGCTTGGACTCATTATTACCTAGAGCAAGATGGTTTGATCCTGGAACGTGATAGTGTACCCTTTGACCTGACCCTTCAATACGTGAGCAAAGGCTATGCTATCATACCATCGTGTACGGTGGTCGTACCGTCGTGTTCAGTAGTCGTGCCCTCGCGTTCAAGGGTCCTTCCTTCGTGTTCAAATGGCTATTAAAGGGTGGTGTCATATTATGACTTTATATTAGCTGAGACGACACGGGTATCCAAGCCTAAATCAGGTACTCAATTCATCGACAAACCCATAGGGTAGGATGAACAGATAGGTTTGACTGTGGACCAAATGCCACAACCAGGATTCGAACTTGTTTGCTTAACCCCGGGCGTCCCATGAATTCGTCACCGTTAGTAACGCTAACCAATATAGATCCTAAGGATGGTAGACATCTAATCCTTTACGTTATTAAGAAATCAATAATGCTTCAACATGAAGAAAAATATTTCGGTGGAATGGTTGCCACATCTATTGCACCCACGTCGCAGCAGGCTTAGCAGAACTTGAAGGCGGTTCCTTTAGGAAAAGGCGGGAGGGAAAAAGAGTTGAGATCTTTCTAGCATGGGCCCCCGCCATGAAGCACAGAGATGCCATCGCCAAGAGTCTGGTAAGTACCGGGGATTAGAAGGGTTGAACGATCCTAAAACGGCGGCGATCCCGGTAAAATGATTTTATGGTCTGGAGTAAGAGTTGGTAGGAGAGGGAGAGGAGGGTGGTGGTGGGGAGGTGGTTGTGGAGGGGGTTAGGTGGGAGAGAAAAGAGGGGGGGGGGAAGAGTGTGAGAATAAAAGTGGAAGAAGGTTGGAGGATTACGAGGAAGAGGAGAGTTAGAGTAAGCAAGAGGAAGAGGATGTGTAAGGATCTGGGATATAGAAAGGATGAAGAAGAGAGGAAAGAGAGAGAGAGAGAGAGAGAAAGAGAGAGAGAGAGAGAGAGAGAGAGAGAGAGAGAGAGAGAGAGAGAGAGAGAGAGAGAGAGAGAGAGAGAGAGGATAAGGAGGGAAGAAGGTTGGAGGATTGCGAGGAAGGGAAAAGTTAGAGTAAGTAAAAGGAAGAGGAAGTATAGGGATGTGGGATAGAAGGAGGATGGAGAAGAGAGGAAAGAAGAGACATGCCAGGAGAGAGAGAGAGAGAGAGAGAGAGAGAGAGAGAGAGAGAGAGAGAGAGAGAGAGAGAGAGAGAGAGAGAGAGAGAGAGAGAGAGAGAGAAATGGAGTGCGGTCATTGGACATAATCTTGAAAAAGGTACCATCCGCTGAGTTTCCCTGCCATGTTCGTTTTCTATAAACCAAGCGGATTCAGAAATATCTTTGTGACTTTTTATGCTTTGAAAAAAAAGATATCTGAAATATATCAAGAAAACAATTTATGTTTATGGTAAATACACTTTGGATTTGAGAGAAGCCTGCCTTAAAACAAGGAAGCTATGGTCATTTGATAAACTGCTTGTTTTTTCATAACAAGCGCCATGCTGAATTGTGATCGGGGTCATGTAAGGCAATTTTGAGAAAGAACTTCTGTAACGATTAGCCTTCCTGACCATGACGCATTCAAGGATCCGCCCAGGGTCGAGCGCATTGGCTCGAATCCTGGTTGCAGCAGTCGGTCCACAGTCAACCCAGCTGTTCATCTATCCCTAGGGAGTTAGTTGATGAAATGGGTACCTAGCTCAGGCTAGTGTATATATAATATAGCGTTAATGGGATTGCCTTGATTTGGGCCTCAGCTGCTCGTGTCATCTGAGCTAACATAAAGAAAAAAAAGCCATCCCAAGTTTGGTTCAAATTGGTTCAGTGGTTTCAGAAAAGACCTCATGTGCGAAAAGTTAGTGGACTGTCCACGGATAACGGACGAAAGGACAACGGATAACAGATGATGAAAGTCAAGTAATGTCAAAGCATCAACATGGCTCTTAGCCGAGTAAACAAACAAAACAAAGAACTCTATGATAACAAAAGGAACAATCACGGAAAGACAATGCGAGAGGGGAAAACATTTCAAAATTCTCAGCTTCATTTCAGGAATTCGGTGATTACAAAACGTTGTATAACGATGAGGAGGGAAGGGAAAAAAAATGTTGGGAATTACTTGGCCAAAATGCTGGCGATAAGGAACACGTAATGGCCTCATTATTTTAAGGTTATGAGTCTGTTGAGACCAACGGTGTAACTCGTGCATTGTGCCTCATAACCACGGGGATGCTAGGTATTTGTTGATACCTTACTACATCTATTAGTCTCGTTAGATCAGTGGCGTTGCTCTTGATCATTGAACAGTTTCATGACTGGATATTAGCGGTATTATTCATTGCAGATACTTAGTTCATCATTTCATCCCACGTGAACATCATTGGAAGTCAGTGATGATGAGTAATATCTTAATGTCTCTAGACTTAAGCAACATAGATATAGTATAAGAACAGGACAAGACTCAAATGCCTTGTTTAATCACGTTTAAAGCTATGATCATTGTATTGACTTATGTAATGCCATCTCAGTTATTAACTCTAACTCTATTACCACGAGAAACATCATTGAATCTGCTATTATTAAATACACAAAGAATTATAATGTTAATATTAGTGATTATCTATACAAATTAGATAACTTTATTCTTGATAAGATTTGTAAAATGATAAGTTTATGATACGCTCGTTGTCAGTCTTGGACAGACGCATGTTTACCAAACTGCGTCCTAACTACCTCTCTTCGTTGTATATCAACTGACTTATATTTCTCTCTTGTGTCTCCCCTGATGATGTGATTATTACACGACGTGCGCTTGGGAACTTATCGTGTTTCACTTTCCCCGTAGACTCATAGGAATATGCTCGATAACGCGCAAAATTGTGATCCTTTTCAACACACACACACACTCACACACACACACACACACACACACATATATATATATATATATATATATATATATATATATATATATATGCGTTACCAAACTCCTGCTTGAGATTACATCGTGAGTGAAGAGATATCTTTGACAAAGTTGTGTTAGTGTCAGTTGACGAAACAGGGTGAAATCTTGTTAAAAATTCACTCCAAAGGAGTCCATCATTTCCCTGCTACTAGAAACTCTTATCAATTGATCGTGGTTAATACCAGGGCCATTTCTTGAAAAGAGATCCTGGGGCGGAAGCTAATGGTTCCAACAATGTTATATGGTTGCGAGGCGTGGGTTATGGACAGTGTTGTGCGGAGGAGGGTGGATGTGCTAGAAAAGAGATGTTTGAGGACAACATGTGGTGTGAGGTTGTTTGATCAAGTAATGAAAGGGTTAGAGAGATGTGTGGTAATAAAAAGAGTGGGGTTGAGAGAGCAGAAATGTGTGTTTTGAAATGGTTTGGTTACATGAAGAGAACGAGCGAGGAAAGATTTACAAAGAAGATATATGTGTCAGAGGTGAAGGGAACGAGAAGTGGGAGACCAAATTGGAGGTGGAAAGATGGAGTGAAAAAGATTTTGAGTGATCGGGGCCTGAACATGCAGGGGGGTGAAAGGCGTGCAAGGAATAGAGTGAATTGGAACGATGTGGTATACCGGGGTCGACGTGCTGTCAATGGATTGAACCAGGGCATGTGAAGCGTCTGGGGTAAACCATGGAAAGTTTGTGGAACGGGGGCTGTGGTTTCAGTGCATTATACATGACAGGTAGAGACCGAGTGTGAACGAATTTGGCCTTCGTTGTCTTTTCCTAGCGCTACCTTGCGCACATGCGTGGGGAGGGGGTTTTCATTTCATGTGTGGTGTGATGGCGACGGGAATGGATAAGTTCAGACGGTGTGAATTATGTACTTGTGTATATACGTACATGTCTGTGTGTGTGTATATATATGTGTACATTGAGATGTATAGGTATGTATATGTGCGTGAGTGGACGTGTATGTATATACATGTGTATGTGGGTGGTTTGGGCCATTCTTTCGTCTGTTTCCTTGCGCTACCTCGCTAACGCGGGAGACAGCTTTGCTTTCATCTTCCGCAAAGCTTTTACTACCTCTTCTCTGTTTACAAAATCATTCTCCCTAACCCTCTCACTTTGCACAACACCTCGACCAAAACACCCTATATCTGCCACTCTATCATCAAACACATTCAACAAACCTTCAAAATACTCACTCCATCTCCTTCTCACATTACCACTACTTGTTATCAAATCCCCATTTCCCGCCTTCACTGATGTTCCCATTTGTCCCCTTGTCTTACGCACTTTATTTACGCCCTTCTTCCAAAACATCTTTTTATTCTCCCTAAAATTTAATGATACTCGCTCACCTCAACTCTCATTTGCCCTCTTTTTCACCTATTGCACCTTTCTCTTTACCTCCTACCTCTTTCTTTTATGCATATCCCAGTCATTTGCATTATTTCCTTGCAAAAATCGTCCAAATACCTCTCTCTTCTCCTTCACTAATAATCTTATTCCTTCATCCCACCACTCACTATCCTTTCTAATCTGTCCACCTCCCACGCTTCTCATACCACAAGCATCTTTTGCACAAGATATCTCTGCTTCCCTAAATACGTCCCATTCCTCCCTCACTGCCCTTACGTCCTTGGTTCTCACCTTTTTCCACTCTGCACTCAGTCTCTCCTGGTACCTCCTCACTCAAGTCTCTTTCCCAAGCTCACTTACTCTCACCACTCTCTTCACCCCAACATTTTTTTTTCTTTTCTGAAAACCTCTACAAATCTTCACTTTTGCCTCCACAAGATAATGATCAGACATCCCTCCAGTTGCACCTCTCAGCATATTAACATCCAAAATTCTCTCTTTCGCGCGCCTATCAATTAACACGTAATCCAAGAACGCTCTCTGGCTATCTCTCCTACTTACATACGTATACTTTTTAAACCAAGTATTTCCAATCACTAGTCCTTTTACAGCACATAAATCTACAAGCACTTCACCATTTCCATTTACAACACTGAACACCCCATGTACATCAATTGTATATATTCCTATGAGTCCACAGGGAAATGAAACACATTAATTTCCCAAGTGCACTTTCGTGTCATGATCACATCATTAGGAGAGATACAAGAAAGAAATATAACAGTCAGTTAACATACAGCGAAGAGACGTAGCTAGGACGCCATCTGGTAAACAAGTGACTACCCGCACTTGTTTACCAAATTTTGTCCTAACCTCGTCGTTTTGTTGTATATCAACTGACTGTTATATTTCATTCTTGTATCTCCCCTGATGATCTGATCATTACACGAAAGTGCACTTGGGAGCTTATTGTGTTTCATTACCCTGTGGACTCATAGGAATATATATATATATATATATATATATATATATATATATATATATATATATATATATATATATATATATATATATATATACAATAATTTTATTACGTTTCACTGTTTGCCAATGCTCTAAATTTTAATTTAGAATATTATATTCCAGGAATGAAAAAGTCATTGCCAAAAAATGCAATATCCTGCCTCAGTATGAAAATAAATGTTTTATCATCATATTTTGGAACTAATACCTGCAGTGCTACCTATAGGGTGTGCAATATCCCAAATGTCCTACTTTTTAATTTTTTTCCCTGCAAGTTTTTACGTTGTTTTATTCTGTTGTGAATGCTTAAATAAATAGCGAACGAGAACTCATTTTCAGTATTGTTCTAGCGCGGTAAACTCACGAAATACAAGATATGTTATTAAACCTCAAGTCTTCGCTACTGTGTCAATCAAGAATACAGGTGGCTGATTTTTGACAAGAGGAAACGAAACTCATGAAATCAGAAACCTCACAGGCATTCAGTTCCGATGATATCTTCGAACTAATTGATCACACTAATGATTATACATTTGTCTTTAGCATCATAGAAGAGAAAATAATTGTGAGGCAGAAATCTGCATCCAACAGGCGTATAACTCAAACGTTACGGTAAACAGCAAGTGACAGTCCTTCACCCTCAGATTATCAGAGTTACGATGATGTAATATTCAGCAACACAAATCACATAAGACTGACACTCGCCCATCATGATACGAGAGCATAATTCAACATCCGAAGGGTTGAGAGTTGCAGGTGATATGCGAGTAGAGGTCAAAGCAATTGTGAAACTTCTCGTATCACATAAATAGCGTGGTGGGGGGGTGGGAGACAATAAGGATGGTTCGGTAATTGATACAGTCATTGACTACTCTCGTCATCCGTGGTTATGTTGCAGTATAGCTGCTGGGGTGAGAAGTGATGGACTAGAAAAGTTGCAGTGCATACGGTACATTCGTAACATCAAACTGTACATAATGGAATAGGTTGAGTGAGAATTGGAGTGCCGGAGTCGTATTTTAGTAATGGGAACGATCAAACCAGAATGCTGTATTAGGAATACGATGATGGAGATGGTGGGGAAGGGAAGGTTGGGAATATATCTTTGGAATGTGATTACTTGAATGGGGAAAGTGTGAGAGGTATATACATATTCAAATAAAAATGCTGGCATTGCAGTATAGTGGAATGAAATGAATAGGCTGAGTTGGAATGAAAATGAATGATAATAGAATAAGCAAGAGGCACAAATGCTCCTTTTCTAGTTTATGATATTACCCAAGAAAGACAAAGAAAATTTTACATGACGGAAGTGAAATACTGAGATGAAAATACTGCACTGGAAATGAAAACGGATGGAGGGTTTGGAGGAGACACACTGAAATAAAAATACAGGGGAGGAGATCGAGAAGGATAGACTCTTAAAAAAGTTGGAATGGAAGATAGGCAGAGGTGGAGTTTTCCTACCAACTGTACATAGGATAACCACAGTCTGTTTCACTTGGTGTGTTCACCTGTGGTGTCCATAGGTAACAGAACCCCGAAGGTGAAATGAGAACACGGAAGTCAGGTGCTCATGATTCAACTTTGTGAAACAGTGATGATGACATGTGGTTAGTGTGTAGTTTTGTGCTGTCTACGGAGAATTGGTTGGTTTAGGGATAGGGAATGAAGAGAGGTGGGGAGGGAGTAATAGAGAGTACATAAGAGAGCCAGATAGTATGAGAGCATTCAGGGATACGACGAGGTATCATACTGTAGGACAGATATTGCATCCAGAGCACCTCATTTATGATTATCTCTTTGTTAGCTGAGACGGCATGGTCAGGAACGCTCACGTCTTCTCTATGGAAGTCCATACGCCTTGTATACCCCCTTTCATTTCCCTATTCACAACAGGCGCACCTCGTCCTTCTTGTCTGTCTATCCACAGCTTGTCCACCTCGACCGTCTATCTCTAATATTCCTCTATTCTCATCTTGCACAACTCGCCCGTCTCTACCTCCTGTCTATCTATGTACAGCTTGTACACCCCGTCTGCCTCTCCTTCGTATCCCCCATATCCTCATCTTACACATCCCACCCGTCTATCCCTTTCTGTCTGTCCGACTACATTTTGTACACATAATATTCACCACTTTTCTTTCAAACAGTATATTTCTAGCTAGATCTGGATGGCATATCCTGTGTTGAAAAGAAATATCTCAATGAATATCATCTACGAGAGAGTTAAAGGAGAGAGAGAGAGAGAGAGAGAGAGAGAGAGAGAGAGAGAGAGAGAGAGAGAGAGAGAGAGAGAGAGTTGCAATAGAGTGTTTGTTCAAGTCCTATTCAGGGGATATATTGCTTTCTTGAGATATAGCTTTCTTGAGGAGGGATGGAGAGACGAGAGTAAAGTAGACAGATGAGGAAGAGGAATATTGATAATTCATGTGGTAGAGGGAGTAAGCCATTTAATGATGGCGGGTAAGCTTTTTCTTGACCTGGTGGAAGTGCTTAGCACATTCATGATATGGAGGGCTCAGCACATGGATGATAGTAGAATGGCATGTATGGATACGGGTCAAGTGTGCTTTGAGTCGATTATAAAGTTGTCTTTTACCTTGTGGATGAATTTATGAGACACCGATAAGGAAGAATTTCATACTCATGTATCAGGAAGCAGAAAGATTCATGCATATTGTTTTTGCCTTTTTGTTGGCTGAGGCTACACAGGCAACTGAAGCCTAAATCGAGCCCATCTCATTAAAGCTCTCTCTCTCTCTCTCTCTCTCTCTCTCTCTCTCTCTCTCTCTCTCTCTCTCTCTCTCTCTCTCTCTCTCTCTCTCTCTCCACATATGTATACGTGTATGCACTAGACTAAGCCAAGTATCCATTTCATTGACCCTAGACGGCCCGTGAATACGCCACGGTCAGGAACGCTGACAGCTACACCACTGACTGTCACACATAGACAGGAAAGTACATGGGAAAGGTCCATAGCTCTTGTCTAGCTTATCTTATTGAGCTTTACTTTGTCTTTTCGTGTACTAAATACTGGAAGTGTTATGCAGAGATTAGAAGGATGTGTGATAGACGAATATTGGAGACTGTGCCGATCTTGATAACTGGGAATGTGGCAAAGATAATCATCAAATGCACCGTCCTCTAAGACCGAGGGAAGTCATGCAGGAAGGGCTAATTGTACCCTAGGTCGTACAAAGAGGGTCTTGGGTTCTACATAGTTGTGATTGGACACTTAGGGAGTAAATCGATCACGGAGATGATGGGAACATATACATGGTGGAGGTGA
>NC_092231.1:39473785-39481285 GCF_036320965.1 Panulirus ornatus | reverse complement strand
ATCTTCCTTCCTACGTAGACGAACCTCAGGTCTTAAGATCAATCTCTTTGACGCTTCTGCATCACAGGTTCTTGTGTTAGTCCACTTTTCCTCCCTAGGGTCCATGTCCGTCTCCCATTTCGCCTCTTCAGGCCTTTGTAGTGAGTTGCCTCTTTCCTGGTCTCTTAGATGTCTGTCTAGATCTTCGTAGCATTTCCCTCCCTCGTATCATTCCTCTCCTTAGGCAGGCCTCAGAGCAGGTCGTCCTTATTACTCATCCTTGGACCCAGTCCTTGAGTCAGCTTCTTCACCACGTCCTCTCCACTTAGTCCAACCCGATCCTTGAAGCTATCATCAGATTAATCAATGTACGATTTAGGTTTGTTTTATAGATACTCAACAAACTTTCTGAAATTTCACTTTCATTTGCAAGAAAGGTTTTATGTATACAAAAAGTGAACAGATGGAAGAGGTTCCAATCTCTAATCAAGTATCCAGAAGGTTTGAAACGAAAACCAAAGCTCAGACTAGGCTTCATAATCTCTTCACAGAGCAAAGAAGCGAAAAGTGTAAAAAGTGTCCGAAGAAAGTGCATAAACGGATCTAAGTAGCAATGAAATGAAGTTGTAGACTTACGGAGGTGGTTCCCTGAGCATTCTGAGAGGATCCAAGAGCATTTAGAAAGAGTTTATCGACGTGTGAAAGAAGAGGCTGCACTAGTGTGTGTGTGTGTGTGTGTGTGTGTGTGTGTGTGTGTGGAGCACTTCCACCGCCGACCATCAGGGGGCCACGCGCCTAGGAAAACAAAAGAATCTCGAGGGAAGCTGAGGAGAGGTCGGTGCCACACAGGAAGGTCACCATTGATCTGGCCACCCTTACAGGCCCTTCCTGCGCCTGGTAACACTGGTAGGACCCTCCGCATTGTCTCTATTAAAAGATACTAGTGTAGTTGCTATTGTTCCTAAGTGAGATCGAGAGGCTTCCAAATCTGGTAGTCTCATTCTACTCTTTTTTAAAAAAGAATATTGCACGATCTTTTTGCTTTCTTATGTTTTATTGTTTATTTTTCATGAGTATCGGTGAGAACCAGATTTTTTCAATGTTTTTCTTTGTTTAAGTACCGTCATTCACGTTCAGCACAAGCAGGGGATTGTACCCGCTAAACATATTGTCAAATGTGATGTTTCCAATTGCGATTGACCCATAGAGCATTCCGAGAATCAGAAGTCTTTTAGCACACACACACACACACACACACACACACACACACACACACACACACACAAATTGGAGGTGGAAAGATGGAGTGAAAAAGATTTTGTGTGATCGGGGCCTGAATATGCAGGAGGGTGAAAGGAGGGCAAGGAATAAACTGAATTGGAGCGATGTGGTATACCGGGGTTGACGTGCTGTCAGTGGATTGAATCAAGGCATGTGAAGCGTCTGGGGTAAACCATGGAAAGCTGTGTAGGTATGTATATTTGCGTGTGTGGACGTATGTATATACATGTGTATGGGGGGGGGGTTGGGCCATTTCTTTCGTCTGTTTCCTTGCGCTACCTCGCAAACGCGGGAGACAGCGACAAAGTATAATAAAAAAAAAATAATGTATATATACAATAATTCATTTTCAAATTATACTTTGTCGTTATCTCCCGCATTAGCGATGTAGCGCAAGAAAACAGACGAAAGAATGGCTGAGCCCACCCATATGCACATGTATATACATACACGTCCACACACGCACATACATATACCTATACATCTTAACGTATACATATATATACATAAACAGACACTACATATATACACATGTACATAATTCATACTTGCTGCCGTTATTCATTCCCGTTGCCACCCCTCCACACATGAAATGAGAACCCCCTCCCCCCGTACACGCACATATACATGCCTATGCATTTCAACTGATATGTATATATACATACACAGACATATACATATATACACATGTACATAATTCATACTTGCTGCCATTATTCATTCTGTCGACCACCCGCCACACATGAAATGAAAACCCCCTCCTCCCGCACACGCGCGAAGTAGCGCTAGGAAAAGACAACAAAGGCCACATTTGTTCACACTCAGTCTCTAGCTGTCAAGTATAATCCACGGAAACCACAGCTACCTTTCCACATCCAGGCCCCATGAAACTTTCCATGGTTTACCACAGACGCTTCCCATGCCAGGTTCAATCCACTGACAACACGTCGACCCCGGTATACCAGATCATTCCAATTCATTCCTCTCATGGCTTTTTGTGATCCTTGTGATCCAATATATATATATATATTATATATTATATATATATATATATATATATATATATATATATCGTTGGAAAGGATCACAATTTTGCGCGTGATCAAGATATTCCTATGGGTCCACCGGGAAAATGAAACACGATAAGTTACCATGTGCACTTTCGTGTAATGATCATATCATCAGGGGAGATACAAGAGAGAAATAAGACAGTCAGTTGATATACATGGAAGAGACGAAGCTAGGACGACATATGTAGCATTTATGGATCTGGAGAAGGCATATGATAGAGTTGATAGAGATGCTCTGTGGAAGGTATTAAGAATATATGGTGTGGGAGGCAAGTTGTTAGAAGCAGTGAAAAGTTTTTATCGAGGATGTAAGGCATGTGTACGTGTAGGAAGAGAGGAAAGTGATTGGTTCTCAGTGAATGTAGGTTTGCGGCAGGGGTGTGTGATGTCTCCATGGTTGTTTAATTTGTTTATGGATGGGGTTGTTAGGGAGGTGAATGCAAGAGTTTTGGAAAGAGAGGCAAGTATGAAGTCTGTTGGGGATGAGAGACCTGGGAAGTGAGTCAGTTGTTGTTCGCTGATGATACAACGCTGGTGGCTGATTCGTGTGAGAAACTGCAGAAGCTGGTGACTGAGTTTGGTAAAGTGTGTGAGAGAAGAAAGTTAAGAGTAAATGTGAATAAGAGCAAGGTTATTAGGTACAGTAGGGTTGAGGGTCAAATCAATTGGGAGGTAAGTTTGAATGGAAAAAAACTGGAGGAAGTAAAGTGTTTTAGATATCTGGGAGTGGATCTGGCAGTGGATGGAACCATGGAAGCGGAAGTGCATCATAGGGTAGGGGAGGGGGCGAAAATTCTGGGAGCCTTGAAGAATGTGTGGAAGTCGAGAACATTATTTCGGAATGCAAAAATGGGTATGTTTGAAGGAATAGTGTTTCCAACAATGTTGTATGGTTGCGAGGCGTGGGCTATGGATAGAGTTGTGCGCAGGAGGATGGATGTGCTGGAAATGAGATGTTTGAGGACAATGTGTGGTGTGAGGTGGTTTGATCGAGTAAGTAAAGTAAGGGTAAGAGAGATGTGTGGAAGTAAAAAGAGCGTGGTTGAGAGAGCAGAAGAGTGTGTTTTGAAATGGTTTGGGCACATGGAGAGAATGTGTGAGGAAAGATTGACCAAGAGGATATATGTGTCGGAGGTGGAGGGAACGAGGAGAAGTGGGAGACCAAATTGGAGGTGGAAAGATGGAGTGAAAAAGATTTTATGTGATCGGGGCCTGAACATGCAGGAGGGTGAAAGGAGGGCAAGGAATAGAGTGAATTGGATCGATGTGGTATACCGGGGTTGACGTGCTGTCAGTGGGTTGAATCAGGGCATGTGAAGCGTCTGGGGTAAACCATGGAAAGCTGTGTAGGTGTGTATATTTGCGTGTGTGGACGTATGTATATACATGTGTATGGGGGTGGATTGGGCCATTTCTTTCGTCTGTTTCCTTGCGCTACCTCGCAAACGCGGGAGACAGCGACAAAGCAAAAAAAAAAAAAATATATATATATATATATATATATATAATATATATATATATATTATATATATATATTATATGTATATATATATGTATATTATAGTCGAGGATTATATAGCTCCGGAAGAGTCCATTCTAAATAGATAAATAGATGGTGGTCGACAAGACACGAAAAGAAATCATGCTTAAGTGAAAGGTATGCCAATAGAACACGTAAAATGATACATATGGTTATATATGCATGGATGTATATTGAGCTGTACACAAACTGCAAACGCTTTCGTTGATAATGATTATGATATCGATAAATTTGATAACAATAATGATAATAATAATAATTATAATGATAATAATAATAATAATGATAATAATAATAATAATGATAATAGTAAAAATAATGATAATGATAATAATAATGATAATAATAATGACAACGATAGTAATAGTAGTAGTAATAATAATGATGATAATAATAATAATGATAACAATAATAAAAAGTGATAATTATAATAATAAAATAATAATAGTAATAATAATGATTATAATAATACAGATGTTAGTAATAATAGCACTTGCTTTAACATTTATAAGAACTGTAACATTAGGAATGATAATAATAGAGATAATAATAATTTGCGACCATTGAATATGGACGTCAGATCTCTCTGCCTAAGCCCTAGATTGATTTTGAGTTTAAGCTGACAAGCTTTGCTAACCTCACGACATGTGGTCGAATCCATGCGGGGGACATAGCTGTTGATCGCTCTGATCCTCCGTGCCAAGGCAACTCCAGGCAGATCCTGTGGCACTTGGTGGCCTACGAGTTATTCTAAGTCCCAAAGGTCAAAGTTAAGTTAGGGTTACATGTTTGCTAGTTATGCGTGGCTTAGCGCCTAAGTACATGATGCGCTCTAGCGAGACTTAATGTCTTTTCCTATTCTCAAGAATACCACCTTGAACTATAGGAAAGCAGCAAATACACATATGTGAAAAATATTGAAATATAGGTAATGATAAATGAGAGTGATTTGATTAATGGTGGGCTGCACAGTATGATATTACAGACATCCAATGGCTGGATGATTACTTCATCGTTACATACGTTACAGCTGCGTTGTTCTGTACTCTCAGAAATCGTCTGTAATCATTATGATTCCAGTCGACAGCCTTTTCCTCATTGGCTACCGTATACACCAAAGTTTGTTGATATAAAAAGAAAATATCATCTAAGAAAATTTAAGTTTTCCTTATTTTCGCACAAGAGCAACAACGTATAATTTTCATATAGTCAACAATAATCTTACCATAGCTGAGGCTTCACTTTTTAGTTCATATTCAAGACTAAGTTCAACCCATTAAAACTTTGTACATATATTTCGGTTTTCTTAAATCTCCCTAATTAACCAAGAAACCAGCCATGGAATACATAGATGTTTCCAAAACTTTTTTGATACAGAATTTTTTTTTTTTTTTTTTTTTTATACTTTGTCGCTGTCTCCCGCGTTTGCGAGGTAGCGCAAGGAAACAGACAAAAGAAATGGCCCATACCACCCCATACCCATGTACATTACACACGTCCACACACGCAATATACATACAATACTCTGCTTGCATGGTTTACCACAGACGCTTAACTTGCCTTGATTCAATCCTACTGTCAGCACGTCAACACACTGTATTAAAACATCAGTTCCTTTTCACTATATTCCTTGCCCGCTTTCACCCTCCTGCATGTTCAGGCCCCCGTTCACACAACAATCCTATCACTCCATCTTTCCACCTCAATTTGGTCTCCCTCTTCTCCTGTTCCATCCCTCCTCCCTGACACATATCATCCTCTTGGTCAACTCTTTCTTCACTCATTCTCTCCACATGTGCCCAAAACCACTCATAACCCTCTTGCTCTCTCAATCTCGATCTTTTTGATTTCCCACACATCCTCTTACCACTTACGTTAACTTTACTCAGATCAAACAACCTCACACCTCACATTGTCCTCTAAAATCTCATTGCCTGCACTTCCATCCTCCTGTCGCACAACTTATCCATAGCCCACGCCTCGCAACCATACAACATTGTTGGAACCACTATTCCTTCAAACATACCATTTTTGCTTTCGGGATAATGTTCTCGACTGCCCACATTCATTTGTCAAGCTCCAAAATTTTCGCCCCTCCCACCTTTGATCACCTTCCGCTTCCATGGTTCCATCCGCGGACTGATCCACTCCCAGATATCTAAAACACTTCACTTCCTCCAGCTTCTCACATTCAAACTCACCTACCACATTGATTGTCACCTAACCCTACTGTACCTAATTAACTGTTTGCTCTATATTGACATTACTATTAACTTTCTTCTTCCACTATAAACTTTACCCATAACTCCGTCACTGCTTCTGCATGTTTCTCACATGGAATCGCCACCAGCGCGGTATCTTCAGCGGAACAACAACTGACTCACTTCCCAAGCTACTCTCATCCCCAATAGACGTCATACTTTGCCCCTCTTTCCCATAACTCTTGCTTTACCTCCTAAAAACCCCCATCCATAAACTAATTAACAACCATGGTAGACATCCAACACACCCCTGACCGCAAACCTAAATTTCACTGGAAACACAATTCACTTTCCTCTCTTCCTACACGTACTCATGCTTACATCCTCGATAAATACTTTTCACTGCCTTCTAACAACCTTGAATTCCCGCACCACCATATATTCTTTAAGACTTCCATCAGGGCATCTCTATCAACTTAATCATTGGCCTTCTCCGATCCTAAATGCTACATACATATCCTTTTGCTTTTCGTAAGTATTTCTCTCACTACTTTCTTCAATGCAACACCTGATCCACACCATCCTCCTACCACTTCTGATTCACACTGCTCTCCCCAATCTGTATGCTCTGGTACATGCCTGAACCTCTCATTCAATACTCCTCCCATTATAATTTACCAGGAATAATACCAAACTTATTTCCTCCTGTATTGGAGCACTCACTCTTAATCCCTTTCGCCTTTGTACAATGGAACTATTGCAGCTATTCGCACAATTCCTAGGCTCCTCTCCAAATTTATTTATATAATATTTAGTATATATATATATATAATAATTTATTTTCAAATTTTTACTTGGCTCCGTTATCTACCCGCCATTAGCGATGTTGGCAAGAGAAAGGAAAACAGACGGAAAGTAATGGCTGTGCCCATCTTATGCAATTGTATATGACATACACGTCCTCTCACGCACATACATATACCTATACATATTTTCGTTATTACTCTATATATTAATAATCGACTTCTACATATATACACATGTACATAATTCATACTTGCTGCCGTTATTCATTCCCGTTGCCACCCCTCCACACATGAAATGAGAAAGCCCCTCCCCCCGTACACGCAAATTTACATACCTATGCATTTCAACGGTAAGTATTATTTACATCTACACAGTCTATAATATATTACACATGTAACTTATTTCTATACTTTGCTGCCATTATTCATTCCTGTCGCACCGCCACACATGAAATGAAAACCCCCTCCTCCCGCACACGCGCGAAGTAGCGCTAGGAAAGACAACAAAGGCCACATTTGTTCACACTCAGTCTCTAGCTGTCAAGTATAATCAACGGAACCTCCAGGCGACCTTTCCACATCCAGGCCCCATGAAACTTTCCATGGTTTACCACAGACGCTTC
>NC_092231.1:39458785-39463785 GCF_036320965.1 Panulirus ornatus | reverse complement strand
GTTTGAAGGAATAGTGGTTCCAACAATGTTGTATGGTTGCGAGGCGTGGTTATGGATAGAGTTGTGCGGAGGAGGATGGATGTGCTGGAAATGAGATGTTTGAGGACAATGTTTGGTGTGAGGTGGTTTGATCGAGTAAGTAAAGTAAGGGTAAGAGAGATGTGTGGAAATAAAAAGAGCGTGGTTGAGAGAGCAGAAGAGGGTGTTTTGAAATGGTTTGGGCACATGGAGAGAATGAGTGAGGAAAGATTGACCAAGAGGATATATGTGTCGGAGGTGGAGGGAACGAGGAGAAGTGGGAGACCAAATTGGAGGTGGAAAGATGGAGTGAAAAAGATTTTGTGTGATCGGGGCCTGAACATGCAGGAGGGTGAAAGGAGGGCAAGGAATAGAGTGAATTGGATCGATGTGGTATACCGGGGTTGACGTGCTGTCAGTGGGTTGAATCAGGGCATGTGAAGCGTCTGGGGTAAACCATGGAAAGCTGTGTAGGTGTGTATATTTGCGTGTGTGAACGTATGTATATACATGTGTATGGGGGTGGGTTGGGCCATTTCTTTCGTCTGTTTCCTAGCGCTACCTCGCAAACGCGGGAGACAGCGACAAAGCAAAAAAAAAAAAAAATATATATATATATATATATATATATATATATGTATATATATATATATATATATATATATATATATATATATATATATATATATATATATATATATATGTATATTATAGTCGAGGATTATATAGCTCTGGAAGAGTCCATCCTAAATAGATAAATAGATGGTGGTAGACAAGACACGAAAAGAAATCATGCTCAAGTGAAAGGTATGCCAATAGAACTCGTAAAATGATAAATATGGTTATATAAGCACAGATGTATATTGAGCTGTACACAAACTGCAAACGCTTTCGTTGATAATGAAAATGATATCGATGAATTTGATAACAATAATGATAATAATAATAATTATAATAATAATAATAATAATAATAATAATAATAATAATAATAATGATAATAATAATAATGATAATAATAATAATAATAATGACAACGATAATAATAGTAGTAGTAATAATAATGATAATAATAATAATAATGATAACAATAATAAAAGTGATAATGATAATAATAGAAATAATAATAGTAATAATAATGATTATAATAATACCGATGTTAGTAATAATAGCACTTGCTTTAACATTTATAAGAACTGTAACATTAGGAATGATAATAATAGAGATAATACTAATTTGCGACCATTGAATATGGACGTCAGATCTCTCTGCCTGAGCCCTAGATTGATTTTGAGTTTAAGCTGACAAGCTTTGCTAACCTCACGACATGGGGTCGAATCCATGCGGGGGACATAGCTGTTGATCGCTCTGATCCTCCGTGCCAAGGCAACTCCAGGCAGATCCTGTGGCACTTGGTGGCCTACGAGTTATTCTAAGTCCCAAAGGTCAAAGTTAAGTTAGGGTTACATGTTTGCTAGTTATGCGTGGCTTAGCGCCTAAGTACATGATGCGCTCTAGCGAGACTTAATGTCTTTTCCTATTCTCAAGAATACCACCTTGAACTATAGGAAAGCAGCAAATACACATATGTGAAAAATATTGAAATATAGGTAATGATAAATGAGAGTGATTTAATTAATGGTGGGCTGTACAGTATGATATTACAGACATCCAATGGCTGGATGATTACTTCATCGTTACATACGTTACAGCTGCATTGTTCTGTACTCTCAGAAATCGTCTGTAATCATTATGATTCCAGTCGACAGCCTTTTCCTCATTGGCTACCGTATACACCAAAGTTGTTGATATATGAAAATATCATCTAAGAAAATTTAAGTTTTCCTTATTTTCGCACAAGAGCAACAACGTATAATTTTCATATAGTCAACAATAAATCTTACCATAGCTGAGGCTTCACTTTTTAGTTCATATTCAAGACTAAGTTCAACTCATTAAAACTTTGTACATATATTTCGGTTTTCTTAAATCTCCCTAATTAACCAAGAAACCAGCCATGAATACATAGATGTTTCCAAAACTTTTTTATACAGAATTTTCTATAATGGATACACTTGGCGTTTTAAGATAGTTCACCAGAATAAAGTAAATGTATCTGTTACGAGGAGAAGGGATGTCTTAAGATAGTTCACCAAAAGAAAGTAAATGTATCTGTTACGAAGGGAAGGAATGTCTTAAGATAGTTCACCAAAAGAAAGTAAATGTATCTGTTACGAAGGGAAGGGATGTCTTAAGATAGTTCACCAAAAGAAAGTAAATGTATCTGTTACGAAGTGAAGGAATGTCTTAAGATAGTTCACCAAAAGAAAGTAAATGTATCTGTTACGAAGGGAAGGAATGTCTTAAGATAGTTCACCAAAAGAAAGTAAATGTATCTGCTACGAGGGGAAGGGATGTCTTAAAATAATTCACCAGAAGAAAGTAAAAGTATGTTACGACGGGAAGGGATGTTTTAAGATATTTCACCAAAAGAAGTGATGTCTTAAGATATTTCTCCAAAAGAAAGTAGATGTATATGTTACGAGGGAAGGGATTGATGTTGTGTCTAGGATATTAAAGTCAGTGAATTATTTCTTTTCCTTTAAGAGTCCGCTCCTTCACCACAACACATCTTTCTTTCAACTTTT
Source organism: Panulirus ornatus (assembly GCF_036320965.1). NCBI lineage: Eukaryota > Metazoa > Arthropoda > Malacostraca > Decapoda > Palinuridae > Panulirus > Panulirus ornatus. Next base: position 39,461,120 of record NC_092231.1, on the reverse strand, counting down.
CCTTCTCTCATCTCTCTCCCTTTCTAAGTCTTTCCTGCTTTCGCTTCCTGAATCCATTCTTTCCCTTCTTAATCCTCACTCTTTCGTTTTTCACCACTATCAAGACTCAACGTTTATATTCCACATATTCTTTCTCTACCTCTCTCTCTCTCTCACTTCTCTGAGTCGCCCTTCCCCCATTTTCTGAGCCATACTTCGTTTTCCACGTCCGTTCGTCCCCAGCTCATCCGCCTGTCCGGATATTTAGATTATTCTAATAACCCAGTACTGGAATAGGTAACCTAATAGCCCAGAGGGCTCCAACGTCCGTAAAGTCAGTATTTACTTTTGCACTTGACAGTATGAGCAGCCCCCACAGTGCCTCACAAGCGCGTTGCTCGATGCAGTACAAACAACGTTTCATAGAGAAGAGGGGGCGGTAAGTTTGTTTGCCTTGTGCTTGTGCGTCTGTATGTGTGTGTGTGTGTGTGTGTGTGTGTGTGTGTGTGTGTGTGTGTGTGTGTGTGTGTGTGTGTGTGTGTGTGTTCTGTGCATTTAGGCCTCTATCTATTCATCTGTGTCATTTTGCTTGTGTTTGTATAATGTTGTATGTGAATGTTTGCTCTCTCTCTCTCTCTCTCTCTCTCTCTCTCTCTCTCTCTCTCTCTCTCTCTCTCTCTCTCTCTCTCTCTCTCTCTGAATTTAGCTCCACCCAATCAGTCAGGGTCGCCAACCGAGTTAAGAGTCGAGGGCAGTGGCTCTATCTACACGCCTCGTTTGCTCTGCATGTAGGATGGAGAGATGCTGTGGAGGGAGTTTGGCCCCCTGTACAATTTTCCGGCAGGAGATGAGGAGGGGTGACAGCTAATGGACAATCAGTTAAGTGCAGAAGTTCCATAACTTCAATATTATTTCGGTGCGAGGGCAGGAAAGGCAGAAAGCACGTACGAAATTTGATATAAACTTTATAATTAAGATATTGAAAACCTTGACACAGGGATGGTAGAAAGTTTGAAGAATTTATCAAGGAAGAAGACACGCATGCAATGGTTAGAAATAAGATTAAATACAAAATTTTCAAAGATGACGATAGTGTTAACACGTTTAATTGGTTCGATCTGTTTGGACACTACGTTGTTAAGGAGTATGATATAATGACTATAGGGAATTCTCAAACTAGGCATCAAGATACTGAGATTTACAAATGTCACTGAAACCAGCAGATCTGCATCTGTTATTCCTACACGAAAGCGAATATATCCTAGCAGCTTGGCCAGATATACGCTATTTTAAATCCGCGCTAACAGAAAAAAGACTCTTTAAGGCATCTCTGAAAACTCACTATTAGAATACGAAAACCTGATGCAGGATTTTGAAGGAAGTAAGAAACGAGTAAAGAAATATCTGGGATTTGTACAAACCATGACAAGATGTGTTTATTGCCGTCATAAGCATCAACGAAATGGTAAATGAAATACAGTTTAAGGATAGCACAGAATTTACTCAGCTGCAGGAGAAGCTTTTTCGTTAATGGCACCTGCAACTCACTGCGGTTGGTGCAGCATGCGTTCGTTGTGTATTATAATGATGTCACAAAAGCATCAAGAATGCATTATGGAAATTGAAATCAGTTGAGCTGGGGAGTCAAGCTTCAATGTAAACTGCTCAGGTAAGGAGTCATTTGGATCACAAGTGGTCACATCAGGTCAGTTCAAAACTGTACATCAAGATGCTTTAGGTATGACATGAGTGCTAAAGCTGATATAACTTGCCACATGGAAATGAATGAAAAGTACTATGGAAAAGTGAGAAACGAATATACATAAAGAAACCAATGCTATTTTGTACAAGAGCTAGAAGCACTGAGGCAAAAATCAATGATGGATCCCGTTCGATAATGCAAGGTTCCTCACGTAACTGCAATACCTTTCATAGATAAATACAGGAAAGTGAAATCCCTCTCTGACAGAATTCTCATCCGAGGGTATCAAACATGCATGAAGGAAAGGATGCACACACAGAATTAGTATTCAACTCTTATCACTTCAAGATATACATTGTTATATGTAAGGCTGAATCATTTTAAGTGCTATACAGAACACCTTAAGTAAATGAGGGAATGTAATGTCTTGCTGTGTAGATTGATAAAGAATGTGCCAAGAGAAAATACATTTCAAATAGAATATTACAAATATTCAAGAATAACGGGGATAATGATACAGAGAGGATATTCTGCCAAGTACACAAGGATCTAGAAACCCCCAAAAAATCACGTGATTAAATCTTGCAGGAAATTGGTTTCACATGGAAGTGAGGAAACGGATCTCCACCACAGATAGCTCCATCGAGCTCTTGG
>NC_092231.1:39393785-39453785 GCF_036320965.1 Panulirus ornatus | reverse complement strand
TGGCTGTCATTTGGTCTTTGAAAATCTATGAGGAGTTTCTAACCTGCGCCTCTCATTACTTTCTACGCCAGATTTTCTTCACGTCATTCATTGTTTTCATCTATATGATTCATGAATATCAGTAACGAGAATTTCTGCATATTTTGTCCTCCAACTTGTGAATCTTAAGGTATTCCCTTGTGGTACAATCCCTATCCATTCAGAATAACAACTAACAATTGCATTTCACAGGTGACTCGTTACGGAACTATTTAATTTTTCTTTTCCAGTGAAATAATTCTTCGAGGCCAGTAACTGAATGAAATATACGAATGAGAAAACGATATGAAAGAGAACGAAATAGGAAAAAGATTGATTTTTAGAAAGTTGAGGAAGTGGAAACAACCTGCCTTTTAAAGAGAGGTAGATCATAGTCCTTAGGAAAGACATGAGAAGGGAAAGAGTTCTAAAGTGTAGCTGTACAGGAAAAGAAGCAAACATTACAACACCTCAATGCAGAAAAAAAATGGGAAAGTTGAGACAGTCCATTTTTTTCATTTTTTTTAAAACCATGATTTTAATATACCATTATTTTTTGATGAGCAAGAATTTCACTCGACGCAATAGATTCTCTAAGATACATTACCATCATTTTTAGCACAGGTGACAGTGTCACTAGAACTTATTCCCATAGTAACGCTATATATATATATATATCTTTCGTCCTGTGTCATATGTTCATCTGTCCCCCGTCCACCCATCTCCCAACAACCAATCCGTCTTCTGTTCATAGTTCGTCTGTCTTTTGTCCATCTCCCCGTCGCCTGTCCATCTGTCGTCCATGCGTCGATTGCTCCGTCCATCTGTCATCACAACTCTGTCAACCGTTTATCTTTCCGTTTCATGTCTGTCTACCGTCCGTCTGTCTTGCACCCATCCGTCATCCGGTCATCATTTGTTCATCCATCTATCCACATACAGTCGGTCTATCTATCCACCTGAACGTGATTCGTCTCTTTCTTGTCTGTCCATTTGTCTACGTCACCTTAAGCATCCTGTCTTTTTCTTTTCTTTGTTGTTATCACTTAAATGAAGATTAATCATGCTTTACTTACGTACTTCCTCTTTACTGATATTACTCAGATTAAGATTAAACATGCTTTACTGTACTTCCTCTTTACTGATCATACTCCAAATAAAAGGACACTCCAAATGGAAGAGGACCGAATTACTAGTAATTTGGTAGTCATGTGTGGGAGTTTATCATGGGGCTGACAAATTAATGTGTAAACCGGTGTTATTTTGGTGACAGTATAGGATTTGCATAATTAATTGGTTTGGTCAGAGAGGCGGCAATAACGTGGTTTAAAATTTTATGATAATCAGGGAGATGCGCTTTTTTATGGGTTAACAAACATGTATTTGTTAATGTACTTAATTTTGTTTGCCGTTGAATATTTTCGATCAAATATAGACTCGGTATATACTGAATTATCTGTTTGACTGGCAGCTCAGTTTTGATACGGAATTTAGAAGACAGAAATAGTTGAAAATGCGATTAAGATGTAATGCCCTCCAACAGCAAGGATTTGAACCCGGTGCCATTTGCATGGTGGATGGTACACTACCCACTCAGCTATGCTGCCCAGCCAAGGTGTTAGCGTACCCGCTACTACGCAGATGTTAGGAGGTTCGAATCCTGCCTGTTGGAGGGGTTTATGTGATTTATGAATATGCGCTCATATGCACTATATATATATATATATATATATATATATATATATATATATATATATATATATATATGGTGTTGCCGTTAACGTTGCTGACCGTAATGTATTAGCAGCCACCCGGGGTCGAGTGCATTGTTTCGAATCCTGATTGCGGCTGTCGGTCCAAAGTCAGCCCAGCTGTTCATCTTTCCTTATGGGTTGATCGATGAATTGGGTATCTGCCATGGATTATGGTGTATCTCTCTGTGTGCATGTGTGTGTGTGTGTGTGTGTGTGTGTGTGTGTGTGTGTGTGTGTGCAGTGTTTATGTGGCCTTCATTAGGGCATTCGGTAGCCCATGTTGTCTCATTTAACATAAAAAAGACGCGCGTGTGTGTGTGTGTGTGTGTGGTTATCGTAAGGCATCATCTTTCCTCGGTAAAGTTCTTGTAGCTTTAGCACATCGGTGTGATGTCATACCTTTAGTTCAGCAGCTATAAACGAATTAATTCAATAGAACCCTGGTACAGCTACCAAACATACTAGACCTATATTGTAGAGACGCAAGTCAGCCCATGAAATGGGAGAATGTTATATTCCAAAAATATCCAGGTCTTAATGTTTTTGTATAGTGATAGTGATGGTGGTGGTGGTGGTAGTGTTGGTGATGGTGGTGGAGGTGGTGGTGATGGTGGTGTTTCATGGTGTTCTCTAGTGGAGAGTGATTGGGATTGTTTTAAAGTGTTGAGAAGTGTTGGGAAGTGTTGAGGAGTGCTCAGGAGAGTTGGGGAGAATTAGGTGTGCTTGGAGGTATTAGAGAGTGTTGAGAGGTATTGTACAGTATTGGAAATGATAGGGAGTGTTGGGGAAAGTTGAGACGTGTTGAGACAGCTTCGGCGTGTTGGTGAGTATTGGAGCCTATTCAACTCTGAAGGTATATATGCTTTAGGAACATTTTGGAGTATTGAGGAGCGTTAGGGAGAATTAGAAACGCTAGGGAGCATTGTAGAGTGCGCTTGAGTGTTGATGAGTGTCAAAGAGCGTTATGGAATGTTCAGAAGCATTCGGAAGAGTTAAGGAGTGTTGGAGAGCGTTTTGTAGTGATAGAGAATGCTGAAAAGTGCTGGAGAATATCAAGGAGTTCTAGTAAGTGTTGTGGTGCGCTAGTAAGTCTTGATAGGTGTTGGGGAAACTTAGGAAGATATGGGAAGGGCTGGAAAGTTTGAGGGAATAAGTAAACAATGAATGCTTTTCGGGCTAGAAGTTCCTCGACGAGAATGTACTTCCTTTCGTTAACTGACGATGATGCAGCCATGCCAAATGTGGTTTCTCATATAGCGTCACCACTTGTAGACGAAGTGCCGTAACTCCTACAACTACTGTCCAGTGAGTATTTGAGAGGTTAATGGCAATTAGTTGGTAGGGAAAGTGAGTGTCAACGAAGGTTGGAGATATAGAAAATTGTCTTAGGTATGTGAGGGGAGCGCTAAAAAGATATACGACGAATAGTGGTGAGTAAGGGAGAGTTCTGTGATGAATTGCACGTCAGGATGAGCGGTCTATAATTGCTAGTAGGTTAATTTGCAGAGTTGGCACTGCGGAAGTTTGGCAACGTTTGTTCTCTTCTGTTATCACAAACAAACTCGTTAGGACCCAGTAGTTTGTTACTTTTTGAATTCAGTTGTATTCAGTTGTGTATGCACAACATGGCATTTTAAGCGAAATGTGTGCTCCACCTCATGCAACCTTTTCGTGATTATTACTGATATATATATATATATATATATATATATATATATATATATATATATATATATATATATATATATATATATATAAAACTGCTGTGAAATATTTATACTTTCCATGTTCTATATCCTTTTACACATTGAAATATTTCGTCTATTTCTACTTTTTTCATCAAATGCTTCTTTAGCACACACTCTCTCTGTGAACTAAATGTTCATCCCAACTACAGCGAATAGAAACGGTAAAAGTGACGTCATTCTTCATCTTTCAGTGAGTTTTACAGGTACTGGAAATACCCAAATTACATTCATGCATATAGATTGTAAATGTTATGTATACTATATGTCTCTCTATATCTTAACATTTGGAACAGCGTATCATTCCTTGTCTCCCAGGAACTTTCATTCTTATATTTTCACATAAATAATGAAAAGCAATTTCCTCCAAGTGAGGAATTACACTTGTAACTTCCTTCGTTGTGGATATAGCCATAGTGAAAAGTACTCCTCAGTGACATATTTCAAAGATAAATAGAACTTTTAGATTTTGCAAGCGACAAAGGGAATTCTCAGCTCATAGAGTTCCATTATTCTTAAAGAGAACAAACATGAATGCCTGACCATAGAGTTCCATTATTCTTAAAGAGAACAAACATGAATGCCTGACCATAGAGTTCCATTATTCTTAAAAAGGACAAACATGATTGCCTTTTACGTCCTGTCCCTTGCCATTGGCTTGCTATTCCTGGGCATCGGCGAAGCACCGTATTCCCACACTGCTTCAAGTCCGTCACAAGCAGACATGTTAGCCTGCCAAGGAGATCTGTACGCCTGAGAACTCATGTCAGAAGTTTGAACTTCCTCAAACCTCGAGAGGGTTTACCCTCCTCCCACTTGATCCAACAGAAGGAGGATCTTAGATATGAAAGACACACACACACACACACACACACACACACACACACACACACACACACACACACACACACATACACACAGTATATGGTTGATGAGGTTCAACGAGTAAATATAAAGCTATGAGGATGGAAGACACTGAAAGAAGGTTGCAATATAGATATCCAGTGGCAAATACACCACAGGAATCTGTTCATAGGAAGGTCTTGGGAATTGAAGTAATTCCCAGCCTATGAAAAACCTATTATGAAATATCAGCATTTGGAGAACGGCAAAGGAGACACACTCTCTCTTGACAAATATAAGAAAAGCCTACAAGTATATGGATATGGAAATAAACTTAAACTACTTACGTCTAACATTAGGCCAGACTACCAAACTAGACTATACTTCTCAAGTTTAGTCACCATAACTAAAGTAGCACAAGGAATTGATAGAGAAGATCCAGTAGAGAGCTACAAAGATAGTACCCGAATCAAGACAGGCTAGAAACCTTAGCTTTGTCCATAAAGTGAGAGGAAAGAGTGATGGGAGATCAGATTACAACCTTTAGGCGTTTACGCTAACTCCATTACGTAAACTGTGACCAATTCTTTGAAAGATGCAGTTATAGAACTAGAGGCAAGAATGTGGCATTATGGAGAAAACTTGGTAGAAAAGATGTAAAAAAAAAAGTATCATTATTGTATAAGACTACTCCATGAATGGAGTCATTTCAGCTATGAAATAGTAAATTAGACAGCATGCAAAGGTTATGAAAAGTTGCACGATGGTATAAAAAGTTAAGAAGATGAAGCCCTGCGGGTGTAAAGCTTCTCCCAGCACAGTACAAATAGCGTGCATTTGATAGCAAAAATAAGACTAAATTGTCCCAAAAGGTATCAGACAGACTCTGCAATAATAGGAAAATTTCCTGAGACCAGAAGACTTTACGAAGTCAGACGATATAAATGAATAATGAAGAGCGACATCATAAATTGTCGCAATTTTATGCCTAGAGTTAAATGAATAATGAAACATGTCCCGTGTTCATGGAATCAAGCAATGAAAAAACAAACAATCGATTTCGATATACAAATCATATAGACGGAGCAGAAAGCAAGCATGAACATTTGAAAAAAAAAAAAGCACTACTCAGTCGACCAAAAATGTCTGTCTTATTTACTAGGTACATAGAATGAAGCATTTGACCAGTGGACAAAGAGGAATGGCAAAATACATGAAGAAGTAGAAAATTGAGGGAAATCTCACGATATTTCTGAGCTGAGACGGCACCGGCAGCTGAGGCCCTATTAAAGGCCATATATGTATATATATATATATTTTAATTTTCCAAAAGGAGAAACAGAGAAGGGGGCCAAGTGAGGATTTCCCTCAAAGGCTCAGTCCTCTGTTCTTAACGCTATCTCGCCAACGCGGGAGATGGCGAATAGTATAAAAAAAAACACACACACACACACACACACACACACACATATATATATATATATATATATACATATATATATATATATATATATATATATATATATATATATATATATATATATATATATATATATATATATACATTCGCCGTTTCCCGCATCAGCGAAGTAGCGTTAATAACAAAAGACTGAGCCTAAGTAGGAAAAACCTCACTTGGTTCTCTGTTCCTTCCTTTGGAAAATTAAAACCGAGAGGAGAGGATTTCCAGCCCCCTACTCCATCCCCTTTTAGTCGCCTTTTACAGCACACAGGAAATACATGGGAAGTATTCTATCTCCCCTATCCCCAGGGATATATACCCTAACCTGAGCTAGGTGCCCATTTCATCGACCTACCCCAAGGGATGGATGAACAGCTGAGTTGACTGTGGACCAACTACCGCAACCAGGATTCGAGAACAAACGCTTACCGCTACACGAAGGAAGTCGAATTATAGTTCAAATGAATTCCGGATATTTATTTTTTTAAACTCTTTACAGTTATATGTCTCGAGGATTAAATTGAACAGTAAATATTTGTGACATAAATGCACTGCATTATGCTGTCGAGAACCTCTTTCCCCAAGCTAATAAAAACCCTACCAAGTTCCATGAAGTGATGACAGTGTATTTCCCCACCACGGAGTCGCGGGAACTTATCGAAAACGGAAATGCGATACCCTGCTATCAGCGATACACCGCAAGATGCTAAGATGAGGGTGTAACCATGCGGTTTATTGCTTTAATAGTGTAGGAAGGATTATAGAATACGCCGTTGATATCAAGTTCGGCCATAAATGACAGGGGTTATTTGCACAGGCTGTCAGAATATGGCAGAAAATTTCCACAATGTTGAGATCGAGAGCCTCGTACACACAGTGTTCAAGGCATTTCAGGTTTTATTGTTAGATATTGCAAAGCGATCGGGTATATCTCACCCCCCACACCCACCCACATCCCACACCCACAACCCCCCACCCACCCCCCCATTTTCGATGCTAATGGCCAGACTTTTAAATTTTACAGGATGTAATGGGATTACATGATTTTTTTTATCTCTCTTTCTCGCTGGATCTCACTCATATATCACGCTTACAAAACTCTTGATAGCTAAATTGCCTCAATGTATAGTTTCTCTACAAAGGTCGTAAGGATCTGACATTCGCACTGGCATTTAAAAGGCATTCTATAAAACTCTTAAATCACACTCGGAATGCTTTGCTTCAAGTTGAATGTGAATTAAGTTTGAATTGTTTTAAAGACAACTTCACTGGCATTGTATTTTTCTTTCTTCATGTGCTTCTTTGTGAGTGTGTCAATACTTAAGTATCTCGATGGACGGACAAATATACATACACCAAGGGTCGGCTTCGAACCCTGGGTTTAGGCGTCTGGCTACCTCTGCTTCACGTACGCCCTTCCCAGGGTTCGAGGCCGAACAGTGGTGTATATACATAAGTGAATGAATAGATAAGTAGATAGATAGATAAATGAATAAACAGATACTGGTTTATTATGTGTGTGTGTGTGTATGTGTGTGTGTGTGTGTGTGTGTGTGTGTGTGTGTGTGTGTGTGTGTGTGTGTGTGTGTGTGCGTGTTCTGTGTGTGTTTGTATGTGTGTGTGTGTGTGTGTGTGTGTGTGTGTGTGTGTGTGTGTGTGTTAAACACAAGGATACGTGTACCAAATTTTCTTAAGTCTTTTAGTTCTCTCCTCTTTCCTTTTTCCTTCGATCTTCACCTGTTATCAATTTTGTGACGAGTTCAGACTGTGGCCGTGGGCCTCGAAGGCCCCAACTGATGGTAGATTTCTGCACACCCTCATCTGGCAGCTCACATGCGGAGGACTAAAACTCACATACTCGACTTTCAAACCTATATACCACGTTTCCTAGCTCACATACTAGAGATATGGCAGTCTCCAAATCCACAGGCAAGGATCCAAACCCAAATACCATGTATATCAGGACTTCTGACTCATATCTTGGCTTCTAGTCCTTATACTAGCGTTTCAGTCCTATATAGAGGCTTCGAACCTACGCTCCTAAGCTTTTAACTGACTCACTGGAAGTCTTATCTTTCATATTGGGTGTCAGATCCACATATCTGAGTTTCAAGTTCCTAGTCTGGGACTTGCAAACAGTATACCATTTGGTGGAACGTAACATCCACAGGGACTTGGAACCAACTAACTAAGGACTGATGCCCTCATGGTTAGTTCAGAACTGTTCGTTATGACCACTTCGTGCAGCCCGTACTCCTAGTGTCTTCTTCCTCATTTTGTATCTAACTCTACAAATTAAGGACGCAGCTTAATATTACTGCCCTCTAACGGTCAAGCAGATAATCTCTTCACAGACTATCAGGTCTCCTGTTACCTGTCATTTCCCAGAGCTCCTATGTCTTACTATCCTTCAGCAGATAATCTCTTCATAGATCATCAGGTCTCATGTTATTTGTCCTTCCCATGTACTCCTATGTAGTACTGTCCTCCAACAGATAACTTTGTCATAGATTATTAGGTCTCCTGTTATGTCATTTTCATGTACCCCAATGTTGCAATAGGTCACAGTGGTGCACGTTATCTAGTATTTGCTGATAACCAAGAATAATCTATGAGGGTGCATTTATTGATAACCAAGAGGAAAAATGAAACACGATAAGTTCCTAAGTGCACTTTCGTGTAATGATGACATCGTCAGGGAGATACAAGAATGAGATAGAAGACTTAGCCAGTTGATATACAATTAAGAGACGCCATTGGTAAACGATTACCAATGGCGTCTTAGCTACGTCTTTTCCTTGTAAATCAACTGACCGTTCTAAGTTTTCTATCTCATTCTTGTATCTCCACTGACGATGTGATCATCACACGAAAGTGCACTTGGGAACTTATCGTGTTTCATTTTTCCTCTTGGTTATCAGTAAATGCACCCCCATAGATTACTGTCCTTCAGCTGATAATCTGTTTACAGACTATCGGATTTTCTTTTCTCTACCCTTCCCTGTATTCCAATGCATTATTCTCCTCTAATAAATAACCTCATCACACACCATTAGGTCCTCTGTTATTTATCCTTCCCATGTACCCTCATGCAATACCGTCCTCCAGCATATACCTTCGTCATAGACCATCAGGTCTCCTGCAATCTGCCCTTGCCATACATTATTGTCCTTCAGGAGATAACCTCATCATAGACGATCAAGTCTCCTGTTCTTTGTCTTTCTCTTGTATCAGTCCTCCAGCATAGACCATCAGGTATGCTATTCTCTTTCCTTCACATGTATTATCGTCCCCAATCAGATGATATCTTCGGAGAACATCAGGTCCCTTGTTATCTGTACTTTCCATGTATTCCCATGTAGTACCACGAGGGAGCATTTCAGGAAGCAGCCAATTTCAGCTGAAAGCTCTGAAGGCGTTCAGGAACTCCACACACAAGAAGATTGTTTTCAGATAGCTCGCGGATGCCAATTGCTCCGAATTGTCAAGTTTACGTTCATTAAGACAAGAAGATCTGTTCCAAGAAGAGCGATACTATGCTGTGCAAAATGCTCCTAAACCAGTGAACAGCAGAGCGATTGATCTTTTAAGTAATTATCAAGACTCAGAAGCATTTATTACTTCTAGAGTAATTGGGATAGCGGGATTACCAAGTTCATGAGTGGGGAAAACAAAGGAAGCTTCTAACCATGCTGTCACTACTTAATTACAGCTTGTCAATTAGCAAGGGGGGGAAAGCGCACAGGGATCCAGGAAGTAGACAGAGCGAGGCATTTATCTGAAGTAATTGACTATTGGGGGATGTAATTAATTGGAATTAAACAATGCAAGTTTTAATGATGTTCATTATAATGATGGGGATGGCAATGTGTATGGTGAGAATGATAATGATTGATCATCATGATATGTATGTTAAGTGAGGATGAAATAACTGAGGTGGTGAGGTGATCATGATAATGGGGAAGATGATCATGATCATAATGATTAAAAGGATGATTATGATGCTGGTGGCGAAGGTCACGCGTATACTAAGATGTTGATTGTAATAACATGTATGATCATTGTGCTGATGATGTGTTCAATTAATATCGGAATAGCATTTTAGTAATTTACTAGAATAATGTTTAGCAGGTATACGTACTCAGAATGAATGTATTAAAAGTCTTGATCTTTTGTTCATGCCTGGCTATAACTAATATCAATATATATTTGCTAATGTGATGCATTTAAAAAAACAGCACTCAATTTCAATAATTGCACTGGACTCTGCGCAAATGTCTGCTTATACTGATATGATGAATTTCAATTACAGTTTCAGTACGAAGTTGTGTTATTTATATTCAGGTGTGTAGACACAAATGGCATTGACGACCCATTGGAATAATCGGGATTACATGGGTAGTTCTCCATGGCACTCACCTTTGTTATGATGGGCGAGAGTGCTTTCAACGATAGGTGGGATTTTAAAGTGCAGCATTTTACAGAAAGCGAACAGCTGACAACTTTACACATAAAGGTGCGTGATGCTGTTATTATAAATATTTATCAGGGGATTTCTTTTTGTCAAAGGTCTCTGGAATATAAGGTATGGAAGGAAAGCTGCTGGAAGCAGTGAGAGGCTTTTATCAAGGATGAAAGGCAAGTGTACTAGTAGGAAGAGAGGAGAGTGAGTGGTTCCAAGTAAAAGTTGGTCTGTGGTAGGGGTGTGTGAGGTCATCATGGCTGCTTAATTTTTCTATGAATGGGGTGTTGAGGGAGGTAAATGCAGAGAGGGGCGAGTAAGCGTTCTGTAAGTGGAAGAGAAGGCCTGGAAGCTTATATACTTGTTGTTTGTTGATACAGCACCGGTGGCAGATTCGAGTGAGAAACTGCAGAAATCAGTGAATGCGTTTGGAAGATTGTGGGAAAGGAGGAAGTTGAGAGTAAATGTGATTAAAAGCAAGGTTAGTAGATTTTTACCTGGACTTGACCCTTTTACAGACGACAAACACGACCATATATGCACATAGTCCTGGTAATTTAATCACCTATCTGATTTGTATGGGAAGAGAGTTTTATACTCGTGGGGCCCCATCATCTAAACATTCTTTGCTATTGGAGCAGATATCCCTGTTGTTGATTTCTGTTCGAAGTTAAGTCCATGAACCAAAACCTATGCAGACATAGTTATGTAACGGCAGGGCAACTTTGCATTTATAGAAATCTTGAATCAATTTGCCCCTGAAGCTTCAATTGCTCAGCCCCTCGACACGATCAGTACAATTAGCATTCATCGAGCTTCGAACTATTCTTTGGGAACTCCATATCATTGGGATAGCTAAGTTTGCCTTGAAATAAGAGGTGGGGATGATAGTTGGGACTACTTTTATGCCTCAAGTGCTTTTTTTCTTTGGAGTAGCTAAGGAAATACAGGAGGCTCATCCCTCACTGTCTGGAGCACCTTCTTGTACGTCTTGAGGGTTACTGTTCCAAATCGTCTGTCGACAATGTTCACTCCAAACCAGCTTCACTTATCAACTTTCTTTCATTTCTCGCTTCATCGTGTTTCCCAGCAAACGCCACGGCTTCCTACTCTCTTCAACAATAGTATCTGCTCTAGAGACCTGCCTGTTTGGTGCCTCTTCGTCTGGGTAGGTCAAGCAGCATCTGACAGGCCATTATCAGATATTTCACTGCCAGAGCGTTGGCAGCTCATGGAATGGCCATTTGGATGTCTGTTTATATATTTGTCCCTTTTTTTTCCCTCCTCTTCTGCAGTGCTTCCCCAGCCCAAAGTGTCAATTGCAGTGCCTTCCGTATCCTGCAGTGTCTCCCTCTTCCTCCGCCAAAGTGTTGCTCTTTGCAGTGACTTCCACGATGCCTTTCACAGTATCATCCCTACCAACTATTGCAGTGTCTTACCCAGCGTTGTCTGCACTGCCTTCATTATCCTATAATATAGCATCTTTTTATCCCCATATCCTGCAGTTCTCTCTTTTATCTTCTCCGACCGTGCCTTCCATCCTTATTATCATATCTTACCTATTCTCCTTTGCAACCAATCCTACAGTAGTCTCACCCAAAAATGAAAACATAGCTCGATAAACAAGAAATTACGTAAACAACGCTGAAAAGCTCGAAAGTAAAGACACCAGAGAGAACGAATCACTACACGAACGCCAATAAACACAGCTGGACAACTCGTACCCACCCCGTTGCACGACACACACACACACACACACACACACACACACACACACACACAAGAAACGGAACAAGCTGTCCACATCGCACAGCAGCATCCGCAATTCCTCTCCCTCCCACATGCACAAGACCTGCCTTTTGGGTAAGAGCAGCAAGGATGTGCTGGGCGGTTCAAGAGCCACACTTCTCCAATATCCGACCATCTGAAGGGGCCGACGACCCGACCAATGATCCCAGGAGCAGACTCTCAGGATCTGGGATACAGTCACAAGGGGCTAGCGTCACTCAGAGAATTCCATTAAGTTTCTCATTAACAGTAGTCCACAGGCAGCAGGGGGTCTGTTATGATCAAGGCGGCTTGGGATGTCGTCTTGCAGCATGGCCTGTCACACGGGGGAAGAAATACTGTTGTTATTGCACACACACACACACACACACACACACACACACACACACACACACACACACTCTTAGGATGGTGTATGTGTCTATATATGAACTTTGTTGCACACACACACACACACACACACCGTTCTCACTCTGTGTGTGTATGTGTGAGTGTATGTATGTGTCTGTGTGTGTGTGTGTGTGTGTGTGTGTGTGTGTGTGTGTGTGTGTGTGCTCGCGCGCACACACACAAACACAGAGTTTGGGTATCACAAGTATTAGAGAACAGGTAGGCTGTAACCGTAACTAGTTAACTAGTTATTCAATTCTTGAGATCAAGGTGGGCTGGATTATTCACGCTTTCGATAAGCACATTAATGAAGTGTATATACACAGTCAGGGTGGCAGATATACAGGAATATCTACAGAGTAATACTATGGTTCGTTTATTATACACTTGGTGAAAATTACGTGATGAATAGTTACAGCAATACAACGTAGCCTAACCTAGAGGAAAATGAGCTGTTTACTTGCTTAGCTATGCATTTGTTCACGGATTGTTCATGACGTTCACAATGATTTGTACAGAATTCTTTTATATCTTTTCTGTATGAGTTACGATTAGTACAAGTCGATATTTTGACGAACGTCCATCCGTGGGAGTTGGAGCGTCGGGAGGAAGGGATAGCCTGTGGGGAGTGGGAGGCTGAGGTCTCGGTGACGGGGGTGTTGGCAGTTTATTGTCAAACTGCCGTGTTTGCTGCCGGTGATGGTCGGAGAGAGTGGATAGGTTCAGTAAGATGAGTTCCTCTTGGTAGGTGGTGCAAGGTGGACCAGAGATGATTCTGCATGACCTTTTCATTCTTTGCAGTTGGTTCTGTATGTGGCTGTTAGTGAGGAAGACCAGAGTGGGGAGTAGTGGTTGAGTTTGGGTAAAATGTATGCGTGTTGTGTGTGTGTGTGTGTGTGTGTGTGTGTGTGTGTGTGTGTGTGTGTGTGTAAGCTCGCGCACGCCTACCAGGCCTGGTCCTTCTAACTAGCAGCTACACTGAGAGACCAACTAGAAAGAGTACAGAAAAGAGCATGCAAAATCATCCTGGGTCATATTACACCACCTACCAAGAGGACCTCATCTTGCTGAACCTGTCCACTCTCTCCGACCATCACCGGCAGCTAACACAGAAGTTTGGTTAAACAAAAAATGCCGAAATACCTCTGTCACAGAGGTACCCATCCCCCTCGACGTCCCTCCACCACGGACCACCGTTCGTTACCACAATCGACTTGTTCCGATCATAGCTCGTACATATAGATATAAGAACAGTTTATACCTAGCATTGTGAGCTTCATAAACGAACCATGAACAAGTGCATAACTATGCAAGTGAACAGTTTTCTGTTGGGTAGGCTTTACAGGAATAAGATATTCACTTGCAGAGTCTCCCATGACCTCCTCTGTAAAGCCCCCTCATTCTTTCCTGCGGCTTCTTAAACGCCCTCTTCCAACCACTTCAGCACTGTCTTTCGTACCTCCTTTAGTGGAACTTCTCCACCTTCCCTAGCAGTGTCCTGTGTGGTCAGCGCTTCGTCTCAATCCTCTCCTTCTGCAATCCTTTCATCCTTCCTTGCAGCGTCTCACGCAACCTTCCTTGAAATCCTCCTCTCATCTCTTGTAGCTCGCCTTTTCCAGCACTACCCTCACCCTCCCTCTCTCGCCCTGTTCCCCAGTTCCACAATTCATTCTTTGATGGTTGGTCAGGTCGTCACTCCTCCGTAGTCTGGGATTAAAGAGACAACAGACTAGCAAAATCAGCCGACCCCTCTGGCTCGCACGCCTCCTGTCTGAAGGTGCTGAGCGTCGTGTCTGTGGTGCTTCAGGTACGATGGATAGGCCCCCTTGGTGTGGTGTAACATATTGGTGTGGCGCGACTTGTGGGGTGGCAGGGGCGAGTGGCTCAGACAGCGCTGTCGTGTCTTTACTTGCCTTCCCGTCATCAGAGTTTAGTATACGATACCAAACTACGTCAAGTGTTGCTAAATTGCTTTTCGTGTTGTCCGTACCGTTCCATGCGTGGACGGTATCTTCCTGGGGTAATAATGGTGAACAAATTTTGATCTTTATATCTATCTTATCTGCTGTTAAACGACACCTTCATACATACTTAGAGTAAGTCCCATGTTCAGTGCTTCTGATTGATGTGCGTGTTCCTTTCTAATAGCTGGTACCGAAGGATTGTTCTATGAAAGTCACTGATATATTCGAGAAAAGTGATACTTGTATGAAGTCCAGAGCAAAGAACTTGGGTTAATGTTTTGCCTTTGCTTGGCCCATTCGTTACATTTTCTTTTGTTCGTCTAGAGACTCATAATGGAGGACTAACATTGATATGAAATCTTTGATTACCTGGACAGCTGATATAATCAAATGATTCAATGGTCATTGCTTTGGTCTGTGTGGCTGTTGTACCCTACCAGACTACCGGTGGATGAACTGTCGGAAGAAATCACAGGCATTTCATTTCCTTGCTCAAAATGGCTTAAGTCCTCCTTTAGTTTACATTCCTTCACCGGAATCTCTCGTTGATTAGTGTCTGTGTTGCTAGAGAAATTTCATTCACCGACTAAGAGGCATCATCTTATTTTCCAAGGATTCCTCAGAGACTTTTTGTTACGATTTATTAATGATAATATCACACTAATATGCGTGAAAAGTAATTAAGATATGGGTCCAATTTTCACGCGTGCAGAAAATATGAAAAGAATGTTACCATTTCCAGGAATTTTGACCTGACTAATGAAATACAACCGCGAGGAGCTGGTCATCAACACAGCAACTCAGCTTCAGGTGACCTTTAGTCTGAGATTCTTCTTCTGTTTTACAAAAAAGAGACTGAAGATATGTCAGTCATCTGGAATGGCTGGCCTGCTGGTGTGAGACATATATGCCTTCATTACGTTCCTTCATATAAAACAAAAATTACATTCTTCTCCTGCATACTATAAAGGTGCCATCTTTTTCGAGTGGATTCTGGTTTTACTTCTTTCTTCGGATAAACATTTTGGCTTGGAATTCATAGCTTCCGTTGATACAAATGTAAGGTGTCGACTTTTTCTCGCTGTTTATCGTGCGTGTTCGAATAAGAATGTTTGCTATAGGTGTTTATGCATGTTCATGTGCTTGTTTGTTTGTATGACTGCATGATTCTGTGTTTTCGTAGGTAAGTACTTTATATCGAAAGTGTTCATCATGGTCACGCCTGAAAAGGAACAAAGGAAAAGAGTTTTAGAGAAGGTGTAAGTACTTCCCTGGGTGGCTGTTGTCTACAACCTACTGACACGGGGGTTGGAAGATGGTTCCTGAGTTAGGAGGGTGGTACTTCCCTGGGCGGCTGCTATCTACAACCTACTGACACGGAGGGTGTTAAGATTAACATTTTCATGTCAGGATGGTAACACATCCTGGACGGATGTTGTAGGTTTCTATGACCAATTTGCCTGTCTGCCTGTCTGCCTCAGTGATTATCAGTTTATGATTATTATAACCGTTTCTGTCTATTTTCTCATGTGTGCCGTAATTGCATGTTTATGAACAATTCTGTATTTCTTGTATTTGTTGTTATGGCTACACATGGTAACCGTGCACGTATGCTCATTCCTGTATAATGATAGTTCAGACTCCCTCCCCTTAACCCTTATACCTGTGCGTGGGAAGTATGGATGAGCATTTAATGCGTTGCGTCCGCTTTGTGAATATGCGTTTGCGTGTGTCGTCGTGCGTTTCCTGGACCCATCAGTCAGCAGGGTCACCCTGTAGTCCCACTAATCCAAGGCTGCAACCCGCCAATCACCCGCGAAAATCCGTGACTCCCAGAAACCATCCTACCTCGCAAAAACTACCTTTATCAGTTTAATCCTGGACAGGCAGGCTATTTGAAAGGCTTGAGGCGTTAAGGCACCTTCTAACCTGGCCACCTGGATATGTAGGAGAAATAAGAATGATAGGCATAACTGGGGATGTAAAAATGCTACCCCTGATGACGCAGGGAGGAATAAAGAAAATTTAAAAGACCTTTTCACTCGTTTATATATGTTATCCCTTTCAAATTGTAATATCCTGGAAGACATTTCAAAATCAAAATTACAACGAGTAACTTTTCTATCACTATGATATTAGATATATGCAGCTCTAACATTCTAACGATAATTGAATGCAGTTTTGCAATGACTTCCCCAGAGGGAAGCCAGATATCATCAGTGTGATGTAATTTCACAGGATATAATACACTGGAATACAGATGATTATCACAAGGTAAATATATGCATATATTGTAAACGGGGTAGTGGAGAAAGAATTCAACCTCTGTATTTCCTTCGTGTCTTACAAGGTGACTAAAGGGAGCAGGTGAGAAAGGGGGCAGATTTGAGGCTGCAAACTCTCCCGTTCATGTATTTCACTTTCTAAAAGACGGAACGGATGAAGGAACCAAGTAGAAGTGCTCATTCTCATTCGAGGGCTCAGTTTAGGCTGTCTAAATGTGTGTGGATGTAACAAAGATGAGAAGAGAGGAGAGATAGGTAGTATGTTTGGGGAAAGAAGCCTAAAGGTTCTAGCTCCGAGTAAAACAAAGCTCAAGGGTAAAGGGGAAAATTATTTGGAAATATCTTAGGAGTAAAGTAAGTGGTTGGTGTGAGGACAAGTGCTAAGGAATTAGTAGCACTTATCCTAAAGCATGAGTTATGGGAGTATGTGAAGAGTGCAAGAAAGGGGATGGCGAGAGATGGGTGGTTGTTGGTGCTTATACACCTGGTCATGAGAAGGAAGATCACGAGGTGAATGTTTTGAAAGCAGCTGAGTGAGTGCGGCAGCTGCTTTGATGTAGGAGACTGGATATCAGTGATAGGTGATTTAGATGCAAAGATGAGTAATGTGGCATTTGAGGGTATGACTGGGGGACACGGGTATTCGGTATTACGAACGGAAATGGTGAACAGATTGTGGATTTGTGTGCTGATAAAGGACTGGTAATTAGAATGCCTGGCTTAAAAAGAGGGACATGTATTCGTGTAGAATGTGGAGTAGGACAGAAGGTCAGTGAGTATTATCAAATCAAATGTTGACTGATAGTCGTGTAAAAGTGAGGCTTTCGGGTGTAATTATGTTGAGGAGGGCAGCTGGTGGGATGTCTGATCACTTTTTTGTGGAGGCGATGGAAAAGATTTGTAGAGGTTTTAGATAAAGAAGGTACAGTGTCGGTGAATAGAGTGGTGAAGGTAGGTGAGCTTGGAAAAGAGACTCTTGTGAAGATTCAAGATGAAAGCTAATTAAGCAAAGAGAATGGGTGAAGGATAGGAGGTATTTAAGGGAACAGTGTTGGCATATGCGAGAGATGCATGTGGCATGCGAAACGTGCGAGATGGGCAAATTAGACAGGGTAGCGAGTGGTGGAATAAAGAAGTAAAATTGCTACTGAGAGAGGTAAGGTGGTGGGATAAGGAAGTGAAATTGCTACTGAGAGAGGTAAGGGAGCCGTTTGGGTGGTACTTAAATGAAAATTTCAAGTAATGGGGAATTTATATGGGAAAGCGGCAGGAAGTCAAAAGGAAGGTGCAGGGGTTGAAAAGAGTGCAAGTAGGACTTGGAATGCCCAAGTCTCAATAATTTTTAGGGAGGATAGAATGTTTCGAAAGGAGGTTAATGATATGGGAAAACAAGGAAAAAAATAGGAACACCGTTGAATGAGGCAAAAGAGGAAGGGATAACAATAGAAATGAAGTGAGGAGACGGAGAAAGTATTTTGAAGAAGTGTTGAATGTGTTTGATGATAGGGTGGCAAATATAAGATATTTGGGTTGGGATGGTAAGCGAAGTAAGAGAATCATCGAGAGTTGTTTGGTAAAGAGAAAAGAGGCGGTGAAAGCCTCCCGGAAGTTGAAATGTGGCAAGGTGGCTGGAGTTTATGGCATAGCAGATAGGATTTTCATTGTATGTATGGTTCATGGCAAGGCGCCAGATGACTGGCGAAATGCCTTTATTGTGTTAATGTATAAAGGCAAGGAGGATAGAAGTGAGTGCTCAAGCTACAGAGGTATGAGTTTATCGACTGTATGCGTTAAGTTGAATAAGAGAATGGTGACTGACTGAGAGTGTGAAGACATGTACAGAGCATCAGACAGAGGAAGAACAGTGTGTTTTCAGAAGTGATGGCGGACATATAGAACAGGTGTTTTATCTGAAAACTGTGTGTGAGAAATACTTAGAGAAACAGATGGATTTATATGTAGCATTATAAATCTGGGGAAAGCATATGATAGGGTTGATAGAGATGCTTCGTCGAAATTCTTAAGAACGTACGGTGTGGGAGGAAAGCTGCTAAGAGCTCTGAGAAGATTTTATCATGAGTGTAAGGCATGTGTACGAGTAGGAGGAGAGAAGAGTGAATGGTTCCAAGTGAAGGTTGGTCATCTGTAGGGGTGTGTGATGTTACCATGGTTGTTTGATTTGTTTATAGATGGGTTGATAAGCAAGGTAAATGTGAGAGTCTTGGAGAGATGGGAGTGTTTGCAGTATGTAAGGGATGATTTGAGTCAGTTATTGTTTGCTGATGATACAGCAATGGTGGTGGATTCGAGTGAGAAACTGCAAAAGTTGTCTGAATTTGGGAGAGTTATTGGAGAAAAATTTGGAGTAAATGGGGTTATCAGGAGTAGACTTGGAAATGAGTGGTACCATGGAAGCTAAGGTAAGTCATAAGGTAGATGAGATGAAGAAGTTCATGGTGCATTGAGGAATGTGTGGAGAGAACACTTTCATGCAGGGCAAAAATTGGCATGTTTGAAAGTACAGTCGTCTTGTACGGGTTCTATGGATGCGGCGCGTGGCCCATAAATGGGAATGTGTTAACGAGGGTGAATGTTTTAGGAATGAAACACACTCAGATCATATCACACGTCTTTCAAAGACATAGATAATATGCTCTGGCCTAATATTGCTCTCTTTATGATTCACCTGTACCTAACACATAGAGAATTACTATATTAGATTTTACCTTAACTCCCATTTCTCATGGCTTGCTTCTACCATATATTTAACCCCATAGTCTTAGTATCATATATTCTTACAAGTATAACATATTTTAAAGCGTACGTTTACTTCACATGCAATTTTAGACAAAAAGTCTCTTATCATCTTAAGGGGACTTACACATAAGTATTTATATATGTAACTTATGTGTTGCAGTACAGCTAGTCTTAGTGTGCACTTTAGCTTGCTTTTCTTTATTTAGGTTAATCGATTAAGAACTGTATACTCTGCTTCAGTGGGAGAAACACGAGTCACACTTTCCTGTCTACACTCTGGACATCACCCATCACTAAATCACTACAAACACCGTTTCAACTCATCCCAAGACCGTTCATCCCAACGATGCAGCTGGCATTAAAGAAGACACCGAACTCTTATTACTCAACATCCCCGCGTAACATCACGGCACTTTATGACCAGTGGTCCTAACCGGTGGACATAGTTAGCTTCCTGAGTGCTGCAGGAGCCTCACAAAGACTTAGAAGGGGTCCCTGGAACAGGAAGTAAGGGATTCGAAAGACATATTGCAGTGAGAATCTTAGCCTGAGGAACTTAATATTTCAAATAGGTTGGCCGGGTACCAACTTAATCACTGTACAAACAATGAGTGTGTAATACTACCATAATCAAACGTTTATTCCTTCGACTTTCAACATTGGAACAAATTCTTGAAGTATAGGTTTCACTGTGTTTCAAGTGTAGCTGCAATGGCAGCTGAGAAGCTGAGACGAAACCTAGTGGGACCACAGGTAACAGATTTAGTAACACCACTATCACAAACAGCGCTAACAACATAATCCAGCTACTACGACCAGAAGAATACTATTCATCACCTCTGACAACATTACTTCTCTCATACACACTACCAACGTCACCATAGCCATCACCGCCAACATTACCACCATCTTCGAAAATGCTGCCACCAGTACCAATACCACTGGCAAAAACAACGGCAGTATTAATATCATCTACACGACAACCATTGCTCCCACCTCTATTATGACTATGCACATCATCAACCCTCTACCATCATCATACCTGTTCTGGCAACCATACAGTATTACCATTAATACCAATATCATCAACTCTGTCCCTACCATCATCAGTTGCAACAGCTACCAACATCACTATTATTACCACAACTACCACAACCACCTCTGCGACGACCATGCCACCACCACTTCAGCCACCACTTACACCAACTACATTTATCTCTACTACAATCAACACCACGACTGCCATCACAACCACATTATCAGCATCACATTCTTCACCACACTATCACTATAACTACCACGGCAACCATCATCATTTACACCACCATTACCCCCTTCCTACCCCTACAGCCACCACTATAGCCCACACCACCACACAGCAATCTACAGTGACGTCCTTGACCACACTGCCAATTTTTCATGCCACCTACAATCGTCAACCTCCATTGTGATCTCCTTTGGTCCTTATAGCCAAATCCTTGGCAATCTACTGACTCGACACTAACCAGCTGTCAGGCATATACTTCCCAGTCCTCAAGTGAGCCAAAATTGATATCTAAAACCCGAAATCTGCATACGGCAGTCACGATAGATCGTGTAGATTCAATTCCCCGTGTAAGCTTAAGACACGCAAAAAAAAAAAAAAAATGAAAGTTTCTTTCTTTCGCCACAAAGACTCCTACACCTTAGAGAAGCGTTAGCAATTGCCCCGAGTGGTGTAATCCATAAGGAAATTTAGGAACGGGCCCTATAATCTAAGTCAAGATGATTATAGGCCGATAATTGTGATTATAGAGCTGGCATCAACAAGGTGGTCTTTACTGAATGGACCAGTGTCAGGGGAAGGGATTATCTATCAGTGACAAGAACGGCGAAGCGAACTTCTTCACGACCACTACTACCACCACTAGTAACAGTATCACCAACACGATTCCCCACCACTGCCAGCACCACTACCACCACTGAAGAAGCAGTAGCCCATCCAACATTATCATCATAAACGCCATCACTGACACCAAAGTAAGCAGCATCGATTTAACCAGCAATGCTAATCCTGTTGCCTTCATCACTTTCCACAACCTTACTTTCACCCTTATCACCATCATCAGCAATGAACCTCCGTGGTGCGACTGTTAACGTTGCTGACCATAACGCATTCAAGGGTCCCCTGGGGTTTAAGCAAGCATGGTTTGAGTCCAGGTCACAGCAGCTGGACACAGTCAACCCAGCTGTTCATCTTTCCCTAGAGGCAGGTCGGTAAATTGGACATCTGGATCAGGCTTGGATATGTAAATGAGATGGTCTCATCTAATATACAAAAAATTCATTCGTTTCATGACCATTCATCTCACTGCTCTTACTTTTCAACATCACCATAACCACTGCCACTTTCAGAATCATCTGCTACAACATCATCACTAGCAACACTATCTTCCCGTCACAACCATCATCATATCACTATCAATAACGCTATCCTTTTCGCTATCAACAACGCCGTTATCATCACTGTTTCTACCATCACTTCCAACTCTGTTGTCAGCACTTTATCACGAACGTTGTCACCTCCATTCTCTCCCTCATAACCATCACCAACACCTGTGATCACCACGAGCACAACCACCAGCATTGCCAACACCACTGGATACGAAAATGACGATCCTTATTCACCTTTCGATCTACTGAGCAACTCTCGTGTTCTGCGGCAAGACCCACATGTACAGCAAGGGAGTCTTTCTATCTATATGGCTTACCTAAACTCTCTGACCCTTCCTCCATTTCTTCATATTGAATTAGCCGCATCTTCCCTGCACCTTCAATGCTTTGCCCATCTTCTTCCTCCTCCTCACTCACTCTTCTTTACTTTTCCAAGCCTTCTCAGAATCTTTCTTAAGATTCACCTCATTCTTCTTTCCTTATCTTCTCTCCCGTTCACCGTCCCACATTCTCTCTCTCCCAGTTGCTCCTTCCAATCACTCTCTCACTTCTTATCTATCCTCACCTTCTATTTCCCATCGCTACCACTCCTTAGCTGATCAAAAGGCTACTATCTCTTTAGTCTGCTCTGTATATACAGTCCTCGTTTCCTACAAGCACATATTCTCCTTACCTCTTTTTTTTTTTTCATCGCTTTATCGTATATCGTTCTCCTCGTCTCCTCTTAGTCCATGTTATAAGCGCTCACCTGCTGTGTATAGTCAATTCTCTCTCTCTCTCTCTCTCTCTCTCTCTCTCTCTCTCTCTCTCTCTCTCTCTCTCTCTCTCTCTCTCTCTCTCTCTCTCTCTAAGCAAGCCGTTTCCTCTTACAGCAACAGCGCTTGTCTATCTCTGAAGATGAGCACAGCAAATTTCAAATGATTTTTGTCGTGGGCTGGTAACATCCAGATACATCCTTGTGGTCTTGAACGCAGGCTATTGTATTCGTCTTTCCAAACATTACAGCGCATCCTTTAAAACCGTATCCTGTAAGTATCTTAAACTTTCATCATAAGAGAAAAAAAAAAACTTCGTGTCTAAGATAGATTATTGAAATACTCTTCGTGTAATGGGATTAAGATGGGATTAGATTTCCTCAAGCCATGTGCTAGTGGACACCAGCACGAAGGAGATCCTGTCGCTGGAGGGCACAGACGCTGTTGATCTAGAGAAGTGAGGTGGTGTTGTTTTAGTCGCTGCCAACACAGGGTCGGGAGTGCCTGTGGTTGGCGCTGGAGACAAGAAGGGTCTTCTGCGAGAGAGTTAGTTCACTTAAGGACAAAATTGAACGGCTATTGGATTTTGTCCAAAGGGTCAGTTGTTCTTTCTTTAAACGTGGTTAGGGCTTGTATAAGACGTTGGCGTTTAGACTCTCACGTATACTCTTTTAAGTACTTACACATGCACATGGAGACCAAAACACATGTACTGATTAAGAGCCAGGAAAAGAGAAGCATATTCATAATCGCAATTAAACACACACACACACACACACACACACACACACACAATCACAAAATGATTCAGCATAGACCAATCCTGGTTTGGGCCTAAATGGGTTCGAGTCCTGGGTGTTGCAGGATTCTCATGCCCAACCCAAGTGTTCATCCTCCTCTTGGGACTAGTCGATAGATAGGTGGTCAACTGATGATTGGATGTGCATAGGTAAACAAATGGTGTCCTAGCTTCGTCTCTTCGATGTATATCAACTGATTTATATTTCTCTCTTGTGTCTCCCCTGATGATGTGATTATTACACGAAAGTGCACTTGAGAACTTATCGTGTTTCATTTTCCCCGTGGACTCATAGGAATATCTTGTTCACGCGCAAAATTGTGATCCTTTCCAATGTATATATATATATATATATATATATATATATATATATATATATATATATATATATATATATATATATATATATATATATTATATATATATATATATATATATATATATATATATATATATATATATATATATATATATATATATATATATATATATATATATACATGCTTGCACAGATACACACATTCACAGATACACAAAACAAATACAACATCGTCCACCCTCCCCTACTATTTTCCTCTTCCTATAAACTCTTCACCTTACCATGGCGAGTAAACCTTCCCCGTGATATTAGACCCATTAACGTCCTATCACTCACTCCAGAACCTGACCCGGAGTTAATATTTGCTTTGTATAACACGATTCCTCGCCGTTATGCAACTCGAGACTTGCAGGTGCTGGCCTCCCCCGACAAGCTGATTGAATCATTATTCTAATGTGGCCAAGCCCTAGGTGTAGTGTCGAGTTTTCGCGTCTTCACTGGCAAAGTGAGGTGGGAGAGAGAAAGATATATATATATATATATAATCCCTGGGGATAGGGGATTAAGAATACTTCCCACGTATTCCCTGCGTGTCGTAGAAGGCGACTAAAAGGGGTGGGAGCGGGGGGCTGGAAATCCTCCCCTCTCGTTTTTTTTTTTTAATTTTCCAAAAGACGGAACAGAGAAGGGGGCCAGGTGAGGGTATTCCCTCAAAGGCCCAGTCCTCTGTTCTTAATGCTACCTCGCTAACGCGGGAAATGGCGAATAGTTTAAAAGAAAGAAAAAAAAAAAATATATATATATATATATATATATATATATATATATATATATATATATATATATATATATATATATATATATATATATATACATATAGATAGATAGATAGATAGATAGAGATAGAGATAGAATGAGAGAGAGAGAGAGAGAGAGAGAGAGAGAGAGAGAGAGAGAGAGAGAGAGAGAGGGGGGAGAGAGAGAGAGAGTGAAAAGGTGGCGGAATACAGGTCTGTGACGAAGGTACTTGATGAAGGAACTCAGGATTATACAACATTCTTACCCAATCAATGATATCGAGCTTATTGGAAATAATCATAGGACATCCTCTTGAATGAGCTGAACTATTCTCCTGGTGTATATAACAATAGCAGGCAGCTTATTTCAGTGTTCAATTAGCCTGCTTCCAAAGAATTGCTCTCTTACATCGGTGTATAGCATTTTACCTCTCGACCTTTGGTAATTGTTTCCAGTTTGGGATCCCACTGTGAGCTGAACAATTGATGCGTATTGTAACTGCTTAATTTGAACAATAAGTCAATACAAACGCGGAGCTTTGGTATCATCTCAGAGGATGGGTTAAGTTGCTTAAATTAAGCTTTTTTCCATATAGGCCTGTTACATTGTCGTGATGCCTGCCATAATCTTCTTGTTCCCGTCATCTGAACTATCTTAGGTCTGCCATTGACGTGTGTGTGCCGATTACTCAAAAAGAGGTCATACGAGTTAGTTCTAGAGGGTCATTATGATGGCTTCTGGTGTTTGTATCTGAATCATCTCAGAGTCAACGGCAAAAACTCCCTAATATCGTTAGCGTTCTGAGCTGCAAGTATGTTCTATTTATAAGATTTTAGATCGTTGTCGACGATAAGTTTATGTCTCTACGTTTCCATACCCTCTTCAAAGGCTTCGTCGAACGTTCTTGATTTAAGCTCAATTTTTCTTGATCTTTAAAACGCTTTACTTTATATTTGTTTCCAGTGAACCTCACTCACCGTCTTTCACAACAGGATGGGATTTTATCTATATTATGTTGGATACTTCCATGATCATTGTCGGATATTTTTTGTCGAACACATTGTTTTAAAATCATCTTTATGTATTACAAAAGGAATAGGGACAAGAACCGGATCTTGTGGCACGATACTTTCTGATATTTAAGAATTCGAATATTTTCTTTTCATTGTAATACTATTCGATGTTATACTGACAGTAAACTAGTCTGTTCTAGTATCTAGTTCCTGTACAAGGAGATTATATCTTACGTAACGGTGAATTCGCTGATAACACTTATCACCATTTATGAAAGACAAACATATGAGTGTACATAATGAGTAAAAACGATTGACTTAATTCATCTAGTCGTGTGTATAACGCTAAAGTTAATGCGCAGATCGCCTAGCGTAGGGGATGGAGGAAGGGGAGTGAACGAGGTGTGAGGCCTTGAGCTAAAAATTCTCTAAATGACTTTTATTTATGGTTACCATTTACATATATTTGCATATATTTACTCCTATGTATGTTGTACATTTTCACTTTAGAATTGTTTCCGGAGAGTGAGAGTGTCTGAAATAGGCACCAAGAGTAACCAAGGCAACATTGAACATACAATGTCAAGACACAAGCGGCGGCGGGGTGAGGTAGGGGATGGTGGGGTCAGGGTAGTTCGAACTAAGCTCATTTAATTTGATGAATCCCAGCGCCTTCCGTGTACGTCATCATATGATGAATCCCGGTGATTCTTCAGCAAGAGGTTTCAGGAGAGTTACTTCAGAGATGACTCGCTTGTAGAGCCAACACCCCCGTCAAACCAGACCCCTCACTCTTACCCCCCCACCCTCAATACTCTCACACATGCACTACCTCCTTGATAATTGCCCTTAACAGCATTCAGAAGTCTTTTTTGATTTCTGTTATCATGAAAGAGAGAGATGACAAGAAAACTCTTCAAAACCTGCTTACGATGATGATCGTCAAAGGGAATAATAAGGAGGGTGGGCATAAAAGACTGAAAGTCTGAGAGGAAAGTGACATAAAAAGACTTATGTAAAGAATATGAAAATATCATGACGGTGAACTTGACTAGATGTGCATTGCGTGTAGTATGGCCGGGGCTACAGAGAGAGAGAGAGAGAGAGAGAGAGAGAGAGAGAGAGAGAGAGAGAGAGAGAGAGAGAATGTGTGTATCTTGAGAATTCAATTATATGAAATTCTAACTTGCTTTATAATAAGCAAGTGCAGCGGAGTAAATATCAAAGAGGGAACGGATGAAATGATTTAATATTAGCGAAGATGAAATCCCTGATATCTGAGGCGGTAGCATAGTAATTAATCTCGCATATTTTTCCGAGGTGAGAGTACAATGGCATCTCCCTAACTTCAGTCTATAGTTAATTAGATGCTTATCTAATCTGCATATTCGACATGTTTCGCTGTAATTTCATATATATATATATATATATATATATATATATATATATATATATATATATATATATATATATATATATGTCAAAAAAAAAAAAAAATGAGAGGGGAAGAATTCCAGCCTCCCGCTCCCTTCCCTTTTAGTCGCCTTCTACGACACGCAGGGAATACTTGGTAAAGTGTGTGAGAGAAGAAAGCTGAGAGTAAATATGAATAAGAGCAAGGTTGTTTGGTAGAGTAGGGTTGAGGGACAAGTCAATTGGGAGGTAAGTTTGAATGGAGAAAAACTGGAGGAAGTGAAGTGCTTTAGATATCTTGGTATGGATTTGGCAGCGGATGGAACCATGGAAGTGGAAGTGAATCATAGGGTGGGGGAGGGGGCAAAAGTTCTGAGAGCGTTGAAGAATGTGTGGAAGTCGAGAGCATTATCTCGGAAAGCAAAAATGGATATGTTTGAAGGAATAGTGGTTCCAACAATGCTATATGGTTGCGAGGCGTGGGCTATGGATAGAGTTGTGCGGAGGAGGGTGGATGTGCTGGAAATGAGATGTTTGAGGACAATATGTGTTGTGAGGTGGTTTGATCGAGTAAGTAATAATAGGGTAAGAGAGATGTGTGGTAATACAAAGTGTGGTTGAGAGAGCAGAGGAGGGTGTTTTGAAATGGGTTGGTCACATGGAGAGAATGAGTGAGGAAATTGACCAAGAGGATATATGTGTCAGAGGTGGAGGGAACGAGGAGAATTGGGAGACCAAATTGGAGGTGGAAAGGTAGAGTGAAAAAGATTTTGAGTGATCGGGGCCTAAACATGCAGGAGGGTGAAAGGCGTGCAAGGAACAGAGTGAATTGGAACGATGTGGTATACCGGGGTCGACGTGCTGTCAATTGATTGAAGCAGGGCATGTGAAGCGTCTGGGGTAAACCATGGAAAGTTCTGTGAGGCCTGGATGTGGAAAGGGAGCTGTAGTTTCGGTGCATTATACACGATAGCTTGAGACTGAGTGTGAACGAATGTGGCCTTTGTTGTCTTTTTCTAGCGCTACCTCGCGCACATGCGGGGAGAGGGGGTTGTTATTTTCATGTGTGGCGAGGTGGCGATGGGAATGAATAAAGGCAGTTAGTATGAATTATGTACATGTGTATAAATGTATATGTCTGTGTGTGTATATGTATGTATACGTTGAGATGTATATGTATGTATATTTGCGTGTGTGGACGTGTATGTATATACATGTGTATGTGGGTGGGTTGGGTCATTCTCTCTTCTGTTTCCTTGCGCTACCTCGCTAACGCGGGATACAGCGACAAAGCAAAATGAATAGGTAAAAAAAATATATACATATATATATATATATATATATATATATATATATATATATATATATATATATATATATATATATATATATATATGTATATATATATATATATATATATATATATATATATATATATATATATATATATATATATATATATATATATATAAAGGTCTTTTCGCTTTACTCTTGATAGATTCTGTCAACCCAAACCTCAGATACTTTAATC
Source organism: Panulirus ornatus (assembly GCF_036320965.1). Lineage (NCBI taxonomy): Eukaryota > Metazoa > Arthropoda > Malacostraca > Decapoda > Palinuridae > Panulirus > Panulirus ornatus. The sequence goes on along the minus strand of NC_092231.1, from coordinate 39,425,256 downwards.
CTTTATTCGCCAATAGGCCAAGCCTTACTACTTTGACTCGTTGCTTTTAGAATATCACTTTCTCCATCATATGTTTGCATGTAACATAGCATTAGTCAAGCAATCATCTAAGCACATTCCCTGAATCACTTACCCCACACCAAATGATTTTCCATCATCGACTTGTTAAGAAAATTCCTTTCAAGGTTAACTAAATACTCGACGAAAAAAATTTCAGCCACCTCTGCATTCACTCGAGGCATTGTCTTGTGAAAGGTGAACGTTTCTCATTACGTTTTCTACGAAGAACGTAATTAACACATATTTTTTCAAAGTACTGTTGCGCTTGGTTGTGATACTGTATAATCAGTCTCCCCCTCGTTTCTCTGTATCACTCTCAGCTCAACTGGCTCCAATACACATATTTCACTCAACCATTTCTAGTCATGAAAAGCCTCTTCAGTCATCAAAGAAATTATTCAAAGTTCTATTTTTGGCCCATACTCGTCCTCCGGTAATGACGCTTGACAACAACTTAAGCAGATATCAATGAATTTTTTAATCAACGTTTCGCTTGTTTATCACGAATTTTTGAACGAAACACATTATTAATTAAGACTCAAAAGCCGGTGCAGAGGACGACACTGTGAGACTTGATTAATCAAAGTTGCTGCCACCGGGAAATTTTCCTGATTGGAAAATAAAAAGTTTGTTATGAAAGAGGAGCTACTCTGGTGGAGTGAGGCGGAGACGCAGTAGATTTTTTTTTTTTTAAGGTGTATTCATAATGGGAGTTGCAAATTGTGGTAGAGTTAAGATGGAGCAAAGGTTTCTGATTTAATGACCTTGTCGTCATCTCTCTCTCTCTCTCTCTCTCTCTCTCTCTCTCTCTCTCTCTCTCTCTCTCTCTCTCTCTCTCTCTCTCTCTCTCTCAACTAACCTATCTAACGTGGCGGAGTTTTCCTTAGAATCATCCTACAATGATGTGGGTTTGATAATAGCGGTGGTTGTGGAGCGTTTTGTGAAAAGCAAAAACAAAAGAAATCTGCGAGATTATGATGGTTTTTCTCTGTGCATTATTCATGAGGTTGATAGCTTGTGGAGCGTTTTTGTCAGTTCAAAACCGTGATGAGGTTTAGGTTGCTTGCGATGGGGTCGGTCAGTGCTTGGACTGTGTCGCGACTGATTGAATTGAAGTTTAGAAGCTGGTGATGAAGATATCTCTTACTAGTACTCATACGTGTGGAAAATCGTACCACTTCTCATATATGTGGGAAATAGAAAATGGAAATGTAACTAATTCAAGAGGCCCCCCCCCCCCCCTAATATTGATCCAGAAGGCAAGACTGAATTTTCCGGTAAGGGAATTACGGATCACACTTCATTTAGTTACCTATTCTATACAAAGGAATAGAAAGGAATTCAGACAACAGATCGTGAAGAGGTTCATTCAGGTCTTAGTCTGAAACTACCGTAAAAAATAATGTTAGCTCAGCGTGGACAACTCGTAAGCCCCCTGTAAACCTCCTGGGAGTCTCGCGACCCATTTTCTGAAAAGCTCTGCTCTATGTGGTACTTTTATTCTGAGCTTGAAATTATGTTAAGGACGATGATTTTCACATTCCTTTTGTGAATGCAAGTAAGAACAAATTCAAACCTACCCTAAATGTGATTCAGCTGGTCACTTTGGCTAGTAATGGCAAAAGTAAAAGAGTAATGGTAACAGTAATTATAGTAAATAATAATAATATTAATATTCTTTTGTGATTAGTCGTCGTAGATAAATGATGGTGGAGACACAATTGTGGTAGCGATGTGGTTGTAGAAGAGATGGAAGAGGTAGTTGTTATGATGCAGTTTATGATGGTGAACGAGTACACGTGTGACTATGATACTGTGATGGTTCTGGTGGAAAAATGGGTTTGGAATTTAATGATAGTGTTAAGTGATTGGTGATAATGATGGATTGATGGTATAATGGACTGGTTGTAATGGGGTAGGGGTTTTAACATAGCACTTTGATAGTGTGGTGATAGTGAAGTAGATTCGATGATGAAGAGCGGGTTGGGATACATTGGTGTTGGTAATGGAGAGGCGAGTGTAATGGAACTTTTTTATGTATTTGATTGTAGTTATGAAAGGGCAGTAATCGTGAAGAGTGGCTGTTATGATTTTACTAGGGTTGTGATGGGATTGGGATTACGGTGTTGTAACTGTGATAGCCAGGTAGTTATAATGGCATATGGATTGTCATTAAACGATTGTTGTGATGGAACGGCGATTATTACGTAGTGTTGATTGAGAGGCAGTGGCAATGAAGATAGAGTGGATTGCTGTTGTGATGTAGTGTTGACTGTCACAGTGAAATGACTGTTTTTTCATACAGCATTGGTTGTGAAGGAATAAAGATTGTTTATGAATGATAGTTGTAATGAAAAGTTGATTATGATAGTGTTGACTAAAGTAGAGTAACGTTTGGAAAACAAGTCTATGTTATTACCATGGAATCGCGAAGGAGTGGTTTTTGATGAAGGAAGGGTTATGCTAAAGTGGTTTATGATGAAGGAAGGGTTATGATAGGGTGATTATAATGCAATAGCAGCTGGTAAGAAGCAGATAAAGATTATACAGAGGAACTCAAACAGCTACAGACCAATAAGTCATAAAAGAGGCTATTTTGATAGTGGAAAAATGTCAGAAGTTCATAGATTACTGTGGTAAGAGTAGAAACATACAGATATTTTAGAATGGTAGTGTTGATGTTATAGCTGAATAGCGGTTCATGGTGTTGATTGTGATGGAGTGATTGCTGTTATGAAGTGATTGTCATAAAGTGATGCTTGTATCAAGAGGTGAATGTCACGGAGTGGCGGTTGTAATTGGCTATTTGGAGTGGTAGGGCGCTTGTGATGAGACCGTAGTTATGATGGTAGACTTGATTTTCATGATGAAGTGGTGGTCGTAATGGAGGAGCGGTTAAGATGAAATGATTGTGACTGAATGGTGGCTGTGATGAAGTGGCAGTTGTAATGGAAGAGTGGTTAAGATGAAATGATTGTGACTGAATTGTGGTTGTGGTGAAGTGGCAGTTGTAATGGAAGAGTGGTTAAGATGATATGATTGTGACTAAATGGTGGTTGTGGTGAAGTGGCTGTTGTAATGGAAGAGTGGTTAAGATGATATGATTGTGACTGAATGGTGGCTGTGATGAAGTGGTCGTTGTAATGGTAGAGTGGTTAGGATGAAATGATTGTGATAGAGAGCTGGTTGTGTGGGACCGATGGTGTATGAATCCCCTTTGAATGAAGAGTAGTTATGGTAAACCCAGATGAAGACATAAATGAAACTTATAAACATAAGTAAAAATTACACATATAAAAATGTACATAAAACAGCAATGAATACGTTTGTGATAGTAAATTTGGCTCATAAAAGCGGAAGAAGACAACAGTAATTCTTTTACTTTAATTGATATCATTATTCACGTTGCTGGAGGTCTTTAGTTTACGGAAACTCTATGGATCAAATGTGATGTAAACAATGGGGTAAAGTAAAATCAAGTACAATTAAGGCGTAATACGTTGTAGGTGAAAGATGTCATGACAGTAGAGAAGAAAAAAAAGGAGCTCACAAGAAGTCACTGACAATAATGAGATTCTAGTAGTCTAGTTCTCTGAACGAGATGCATTATGACGAATTCCATAACCATAAATGGACGGAAGAAAGTGCAGTAGCAGTCACTGTGAATCTTAATTGCACAGTTGATGAGATGTTTGAGGCTTGAGCGTTTGTAAACTGTAGGTGCTAAAGTATATCACGAGGTAGCCTCTGGCATTATCAGAGAGGGTGTATGCTGCACAGACTTCTGCTGTTGCACGTATCCTAAACCACCTATGAATGGTTAAAGCTCTCCAGAACGACGAATACGATCCTATGATGATGCGATCATTGATATGACATGGTAACGCCATCAAACCCATAGGTCGTACCTTCATTCTCAAGCTTAGAGCCGAAATGGCTGAAGATCGAACCATTGAGTTCTGTGGATTGACACGAGTATTTTCGACTGTTTCAATCCTTCATGACACCCACTACAATGCTCCTTCCATTACTCTCGTCATCTTACTAAGTATCTGTCATCTAAACAGTCTCCACACTATTCTATGGACTCTTCTCTTCAAAAGGTTTCCCCATCTCTAAGTACATTCCATTCCCTTTACATACTCTCCATTTACCTTCTATACTTTCCTCTCTGGTAATCTCTCTACCTCTCGTACTTTGTCCTATGCCCGTAGTGGGTGCTCCAGTCCTATAAGCAAACAATCATTGCCATCTACACTCTGTCCTCATCTTAGCACAACCCTTATGCTCAAAAGAGACGTGTAGAATACTTAAGAAAAAATAGACTATTTGTCGTACAGACCCTTGAGCTACTGACCGTAATGAACTGTGGAGCTCAGATCCCCAAGATGGGGCTAAGCCTCGGCCACGACCCCCATAACACTGCTCAAAGACAGCGCTAAGCTAGCACTTGATGCTTCACTTGCCAGGGGGGTTTGCAGTCTTCTGCGGCTATGTTTGCTAGATTTAGAGTGTAAGAATAGGATTATTTCGGCTTTTATAATGTTTTATCATTCCAAACGGAGTCCATTAGAATGCTGGTATTGAAGATTGAATGGAGTATTGTTATAAAACTGTACCCTCGATTAGATTCGATGCCGTAGGTGTAATCCAAACCTTTTTTTTTTTCATCTGATATAAAGCATGGGTTTAGGAAGGATACGAACTTACTTTCCAGTGAGACCATTAATAAGAAACGAGAACAAACTGACATATATGTATCAATTACCTATTTCCTATTTCCTATTTCCCATTACAGAAATAGAAATAAGCTCACCACCTCATCCATCAACAGATGAAACAGCCGTGGGGGTCACGTGACCGTAAACGGGTATAATAAACTCTATGACCGTTTGGGCGGAACCTTCACTTCACCGTAAAGAGGTATAGGCACAATCACCATTGGAAATAGAAAAAAAAAAAGCAATGAGTCCTTCTTTTATTACATCTGAGGATGTAATAAACGAAAGCTCTCACTATTCTTATATTCTGTTTCCAGTGGTGATTGTGCATCTATGACCATAAGTTAGGCTTTTCATAATCTCTAATTTGTAATGCAAGTTGAGGGAGAAAAAAAAATGGAATTCTGGAGATATTCAAAATTTGAACCGCTTCAGCATGAAAGCAAAGTTCCCAGAATCTTCTTTAAAGGTGATAGAGTAAAATATTAGTGCTACCACAGAAAAGAACACTGAAAATGGATGAAACGCCTCTCAATAGATTGTTCAGACTTACTTCTAGTAATTCAAACTGGAGAGCAGGGTTTGAATTAAGAAAATTGAGACAAAAGTCTGTGAAACTCTTATTCATCAATATCACACATGAAAACCTCACCCAGCTTCCTTTATGAGCTCATATTTACCTTAGTAATCGGTAGATTAGTCGAATTTTACTCGAAATCATTGCTGACACATTCTTTCTTCCCTACAGTAATGCTTGCGTGTGTTGGAGGAGGTTAAGAACACCCGCCAAACATCGATCACACTCAGGGACAATCCTCCAAGGAAGGAGTACAGAGATAATTATATATCTTTACTCCTATTACAAGAAACGCGCGGTATATCAAGGCTCCTAAGGAAAGGTAAGTGAGGTCTTTATAGGTTCTATTGATTTCCAGGATAATTGTCTCAATTTGCTCTGAAGCACCACAGGCTTTGATTACTGAGTGATTGGGTTCTCTTACAAAAGTGTAGTGTATTGTGATTACAGTAATTGTGAAGAACATGATTTCGATCATTCCGATTTACTAAATGATGCTAGACAGGGAGACAAGTGGTATGCATATAAGGGTAAATTTGGGGTTCATAAATGTTAGAGCAGGTAATATCCTAGTAAGATATCAACGGAAACCATAAAACCTTTTACAAGTGACCAAAGTGGCAATATATATACACCGGGGTCGACGTGCTGTCAATGGATTGAACCAGGGCGTGTGAGGCGTCTGGGGTAGACAATGAAAAGTTCTGTGGGGCCTGGATGTGGAAAGGGAGCTGTGGTTTCAGTGCATTATACATGACAGCTAGAGACTGAGTGTGAACGAATGTGGCCTTTTGTTGTCTTTTCCTAGCGCTACGTCGCGCACATGCGGGGGGAGGGAGTTGTTATTTCATGTGTGGCGGGGTGGCGATGGGAATGAATAAAGGCAGACAGTATGAATTATGTACATGTGTATATATGTATATGTCTGTGTGTGTATATATATATATGTATACGTTAAGATGTATAGGTATGTATATTTGCGTGTGTGGACGTGTATGTATATACATGTGTATGTGGGTGGGTTGGGCCATTCTTTCGTCTGTTTCCTTGCGCTACCTCGCTAACGCGGGAGACAGCGACAAAGCAAAATAAATATATATATATATATATATATATATATATATATATATATATATATATATATATATATATATATATATATATATATTATGTACTCGAATACCCTTCGTCTCACATTGGTGAGCAACGGGGTCCACAGCGGTCATTTCCCATCTGGCTCACACAGCCAGCAGATAGCATTTTACCGAACCTAACTGTACAACGCGGAGGTATATGAATATGAACTAAGCGCATATGAACGCGCACTTTCATAGAACATACAAACCTCCAACAGTGTGTGTGTGTGTGTGTGTGTGTGTGTGTGTGTGTGTGTGTGTGTCCTGAGAATCGAACTCCATTATCATGGTCTATAGGTTTGACTACCTGGCTGCCACACAGATGGACCAGGGTTCCATTCTCTGGGTACATTTTGTACTTCTCGTAGGTATTGCTCATTTTTCTTCTCACTGATAATCAACTGCCTAATTCCACCACTCACTACCTTTCCTTATATTCACTTGAGACAGGGTAGTAACTGGAAGAATGAGGAAGCTGAATTGATAGTGAGAGAGAAAAGTTAGGTGTATGGGTGGTGTAAGCAAGGGAGGGTGACCCTCTTTAGAAAGTGGGTGACGACGTTGTTGAGTGATTGGTTAGTTTTCAATTTACGGCGACAATGTCTCCTCCGACTCCTTCCTTCCTCACCACACGCATTGCCAAATCTCCTCCTGCAATTCTCTCTCTTTCAAAGTAATTATCGTTGCTAAAATCCTATTTTCTTTTAGTAGAATTGTTAGATTATCATCTTCCTTCAGTAAAATCTGAGCAATCTATAACTTTATTCTAAGTATCGTTTTCCTGTACCTGGGGTCAATCGTATTCATCTTTATCATTTCAACATCTTCATTTCCTTAGGCACTCGTAGGATAAGTTGAGATACCTCCTCCTTACCTCGAACACCTAAGCTGTGAAATTTTCTTTTCGTTCTTTTGTCTTTCCCTCCTCCCATAAGACAGTTCAGGGAGTACTTATTCTTAAATGGCTTAACTATGGAAAAATAAGTTGCGCATTCACAAACCAATGGTGACATGGGTTTTGTGATGTTAGCGGTAAGATATGTGATACTATTTTGTCTAGAGGTAGCCATGAATATCTTATAGAGGATTGGGAGACGATATCGGTGACTACGAACGGAGAATGGGAGCTAATAATGCTAAACAGCCTCGTATCTGAAAATCAGGATCGTGAAGCATCACACACACATGGTGAAGATTCTCTTTTTCATGTGGATGTGAATGATGATATATATGATTCCATTATGTGAGTGAAAATATACACGTTATGCCACCATGTGATCACTAAAGAATGAGGACATGATTTCTGACAGACCCAAATCTCACCATAAAATATGCTAATTTCCTATCTTTTTCATTAAATTTCTAATAATTTTTTCGCCAGAACTGGGTGGTTGATATCAAGTGATAATTTACGATAAAGTTTTAGGACTGGGAGCGGATTTTCATGGTAGAATGTGGGCCAGGCGTAAGAAACACGAGGGACGAAGGAATGATATGTACTGATTTGGCTGAAGCTTTATGTCATTTTACTTTGGTTGGTTGAAAGGCGGTATGTTTTGATATGATTGGTTGAGAACGTTATGACACTTCACTGTGACTGGTTTGCGCACCTATAAGTATTTTCTACAATTTTTCTGTTTCTTAGAAGATAGAAGCGCCTTTTGGAAAATTGTTAGATATGGTCAGTACTGCATTTAAGATCGGCTGGCTTGTGGTATACCTAGACAGCTTGGAATGATAGACAACTTTGGGCTGGATAGTTCGGAAGGGTTGGCAGAAGTAAGTAGAAAGCCCAGAAAGGTTGGCAGAAGTGAGTAGAAAACTCGGAAAGCTTAGCAAGTGAGGGCTAGATACATCGGAAACGTTAGCAACATTGAGTACAATGCTTAGAGGGGTTAGAACTATTGAGAAGAATACCCGAAAGGGTAGACAGGAGTGGGTTCGTTAGACTAGAAGGTTTGGCAAGAGTGGACATCGGAAGGGTTGGCAGCAGTCGTAGAGGTCTTGGAAGGGTTGGCGGTAGTAGACCTACTAGTTGGTAGGAGACAACGAGTGTGTTGACATCAGTGAAAAGACAAGACGAAAAGTTTCCTAGTGGTGTAAGGCATTAGAGAAAGTCAGTTACTTTTATCTATATTGGATTTGTGTGTTATCCTTCATCTATTATAAAAAGAATGTCTTTAAATAACATAAGCTCCAAAGAACTACAGGAACAAATGTGCATTATGCACTATGTACATTACATCTCCAGAACAAAGATGTATACGAAAACATGGTTTGTGTATAAAGTATGCATTAAAAGCCATGGAAACAAAGAAAATGTATTTGTGATATATGTTTATCACTAGAGCAAAGTTGTAATATACGAAAGATTTTGCAATTTAGCATGTTAGTTTTGCACCTGTGATATATAGATTGCAATATACTTTTATCTTGCAGTCTTTTTCACTTGTACTGTGGGTCTTTTCTGTTATAATCTTAGGCATATAATGCCCTACCGTGGTTGCATCTGGAAAAATCCTCAAGTATATTTCAAGCTAATAACTTTTTTCATTCAGCTGTCCTTTACTTTCATGATTATGAACCTTGTTCCAAGGCAGATTGTATGTGTTTGCGTTCATAACAAGCCTTTTGTAATTGTTGCAGCTGGCTCTAAATGCAGTGAGAATATTTTAAAGCCTCTTTAAGTAACACGATATCAATGTATTGTGGATAATTTTTGTTACTTATCACTGTATTGATTCGAACGTAATTTTACAGAGACTCTGAGCCTGGCCTTCCTGTCTAATGGTTGTTTCTGCTCCACACTCCTCATCAGCACGCCACACTCAGCACCACACCTGTCCTGAGTGTGATAGAGACTTCGCTAATGTTCTACTCACAAGAGACTAAGGTAACTTCATTGTCTTATTTCAGTTAACTATAAATCATATCAAAGTAGATCTGTGATGATAGGTTAGTTAACGAGTTTGTAATACATAGACTTAAGTGTAAGGGCATCTCCTGTGAGGTAATGGCTAAAGCTGCATATGTTGCATGGATCGATTAGTTTGTTAGTGATGCTAATCACTGAGGACGCCGATTAAATCCAGGATTTGTACGGATTTAGCGGTGGTAATATATCTAGAATTGGTGGATTTGACTGAACCGGATTTGATTGAACACCGCACCATCATATTTTCGTGTTTCCCAGTGATGCGCATGCATTGTATCAAAATGACCTGGGTTACTCTCCATAAAATGTATCTTTAGGAAAGTTAACTCCCCTAGATTTGTGTGATGCCAGACTAGCGTGAAAGTGATATATAGTTCATGTTTTATGTGCTAAATTGACGCTAAATACCAACACAAGAAAATAATCTGTGGTTTGTGCTTGTTGGTTTTGATGACACTGCCAAAGAACATGAATTCGCGTTAATAGAGCTGCTGTCTGAAAGTGAAATTTAACGGAAACTTCCCAAATGCCGAAGATTCCCGAAAGAGTTCCAAAGGGAAAGTTGATTACTACAGTAACTTATATTTCATTACAGTAATGATCATCACGATGGTATAGTGTCGCGCGAATGTACATTAAAGACTTCATTATCCATCGAGACTGATATGAAATCTTTGAATTGCAATGTAAATTGAGGAAAAAAAAAGAGATGGAATTGTAGAATCAATTTTGAGCTGATTTTGCATGAAAGGAAAGTTCCTCCTAGTCTTTTTCTAATATAGTTTTATGACACCACAGAAATAAGCATTGATTTGAATGAAAAGTACTTTAGATAGACTTCTTACGGTTGGTAAAATTTAGACTGGGGAGCATGATTAGAATATTTTCCCCATACGGTGTTTTGAAAAGCATGTTCAAGAACAATGAGGTACAAGTCTGCAAGACATCTATAAATAAATCAAATGTATGAAAACGTAAACTTCATTTATGAGCCCTCGGTTATCTTAACTATCGGCAGCATAGTCAAAGTTTACCTAAGATATTACATGACATTTTTCAGCCATTGAGTGATCGTTGCATGCAGTTGGAGGAGGCAAAAACACTGGACGAACGCTGATCCCAGCCCAGAAGCAAACATCCACTCAAGCGAATGGAAAGTAATCATACATTTTTCGCAAATGACAGGAAAATTGAGGCACATGCAAGCAGCGAGGGAAAGTTAGGTAAGGTTTTTATAGCTATATCTATTTCCACAATTTTTCAAACTTCCTCTGAATCTTTATTACCTTTGAGTATTGAATGACTAGGCTCAGCATTGCTTGTGTGGTGTTTAGGGTTTGCAGTAAAAGTTGCAAAAAAAATTATCTAAATCGTTTTTAAGTTTTTGAGTGGTGATAAACAGGGCGATACATTCTTTATCGATAAAGGTAAATGTGGGGTTAATGTAAGAGTAGGCAATACACTAGCAAATTATCATTAAAACTATGAAATCATATCCAAATAACCAAATTGGTAGTATGAATGTATTATAATCTATTTAGGTCCGCATCGAGACTAACTTTGGGAATTGCTAGGTACATATGTTATACGTACCTCATGTAATTCTTTGTGGTTACACGAACAACTGAGGAGCATGAAATTTTATCGGATTGATTTAAGTTAAACAACAGAAGTATAAATGAGAATAGACACGATTACTTAGATTGCTAGAGGGTAATACTTGCAGAATTTTAAAAGAATCTTTAAAAACATCTGACCTAAGCATCTAAGATTACTCTTTTCTCAATAATCTTGTCGGGATTCACTATTCGCGTTATGTAATTGCACCACCAACGCGGTACAGGATAAAAACAAACAGATGACACAGCTCGCTCTTCAGGAGACGTATATTAATTGTTAGCATACTTTTATACTAAGACATTGGTGACTCTTGAGATGATTTTAAAGCGTTTACCATACTTTTTTAAGCGTATTACCTACTCTTTTATCAATTGACCCCAAGGCTTATTACTATATATGACTGTCATTACGTTATTTGATATTTGTTGATTTTAATGTTCCATATTGTAATGTTCTTCAGTTGCTACTGTAATGAAGATGTAATATATGAAGCATCAAAAACATATGAGCTATCCAAAAACAAGTTTCGATCTGGAGCTAAACTTGTCAAGTAACCAGTGGGTTTAGGAATTACGTGATTTTAGGTTGATTACGATTACTCTTACGAATTTTCAATTACAAATTAGTTATTTGGTTATAGCATCAAGATAGTTACGCATGATATTGTATCTAATTAGATATTACATTTACTTTGGTTTTACCAATGTTGAGAGATATCAGTTCTTAAGAAATAATCGGACAATTTCCTTTCATGTTCAAATGTGATTGTCTCATTAGAAGGCGTTTCATCCACATCTGTTTTCTTTGTCAGTATTCCTTTATAATTCCTCAGTTTAGTGTAGTTGTAACGAAACTAAACTTGAAGAGGGAGATGCTTCTTACTGCAGATAAGTCTCTTCTCCCCTTCATTGTTTCCTCTTCCTCGAAAACCTCTACAAATTTTCACCCTCGGCTCCACAAGATAGTGATTCAGACATACCATTAGCTGCTCCTTTCAGTGCATTTACATTTATCTTTATAATACATGCCTTTCAATAAATATATAATTCAATAATACCCCCTGGCCATTTATCCTACTCGCATGTTTACTTGTGTATATCAGTCTTTTCAAACCAGGAATTTCAAGTTACCTGTCCTTTTCAGCGCAAAACACCACATATTTGTTTCCATTCATATTACTGGATACCCCATGTGTCCCAATTACACCTTCCACTGCCACATTACTTACCTTCGCATTCAAATCACTCATCACTAATACCCGGTCTTGTGCACCAAAACTGCTGACACATACTCGGTTATTCCCAGAACACTTCCTTCTCATGATCTTTCTACTTGTGGCCATATTAATCTAGATTTTAATTTCCTTTTACGCTATCTCACACTCCCACAATTCTTGCTTCAGTAGTGCTACTACTTAATTTTTGTTCTCGCCAACCCCTGACTTTACTCTGAAAGATATTTTCATACTATTGTTCCCTTCCCCAAATATACTACCTATCTCGCCTCTCTTCTCACCTTGGCTACAGTCACACTCATTTGTTTTTTCATATGGTAGTCGTATTATGTTTTCTGTTATGTCCACTTGTTGCTTTATTTAGATCTTATTACCTTATTTTTTCTTTATGTGCACATGTTATTTGAGGCTGTATGTGTGATTGCCACATTTTCTATTTTTTTCATTTTTTTTCATTTTGCTTTGTCGCTGTCTCCAGCGTTTGCGAGGTAGCGCAAGGAAACAGACGAAAGAAATGGCCCAACCCACCCTCATACACAATGTATATACATACACGTCCATACACGCAAATATACATACCTATACATCTCAATGTACACATATATATACACACAGAGACACATACATATATACCCATTCACACAATTCACACTGTCTGCCTTTATTCATTACCATCGCCACCTAGCCACACATGGAATACCATCCCCCTCCCCCCTCATGTGTGTGAGGTAGCACTAGGAAAAGACAACAAAGGCCCCATTCGTTCACACTCAGTCTCTAGCTGTCATGCAATAATGCCCGAAACCACAGCTCCCTTTCCACATCCAGGCCCCACACAACTTTCCATGGTTTACCCCAGACGCTTCACATGCCCTGATTCAATCCACTGACAGCACGTCAACGCCGGTATACCACATCGATCCAATTCACTCTATTCCTTGCCCTCCTTTCACCTTCCTGCATGTTCAGGCCCCGATCACACAAAATCTTTTTCACTCCATCTTTCCACCTCCAATTTGTTCTCCCACTTCTCCTCGTTCCCTCCACCTCCGACACATATATCCTCTTGGTCAATCTATCCTCACTCATTCTCTCCATGTGCCCAAACCATTTCAAAACACCCTCTTCTGCTCTCTCAACCACGCTCTTTTTATTTCCACACATCTCCCTTACCCTTGCATTACTTACTCGATCAAACCACCTCACACCACACATTGTCCTCAAACATCTCATTTCCAGCACATCCACCCTCCTGCGCACAACTCTATCCATAGCCCACGCCTCGCAACCATACAACATTGTTGGAACCACTATTCCTTCAAACATACCCATTTTTGCTTTCCGAGATAATGTTCTCGACTTCCACACATTCTTCAAGGCTCCCAGGATTTTCACCCCCTCCCCCACCCTATGATTCACTTCCGCTTCCATGGTTCCATCCGCTGCCAGATCCACTCCCAGATATCTAAAACACTTTACTTCCTCCAGTTTTTCTCCATTCAAACTTACCTCCCAATTGAATTAACCCTCAACCCTACTGTACCTAATAACCTTGCTCTTATTCACATTTACTCCTAACTTTCTTCTTTCACACACTTTACCAAACTCAGTCACCAGCTTCTGCAGTTTCTCACATGAATCAACCACCAGCGCTGTATCATCAGCGAACAACAACTGACTCACTTCCCAAGCTCTCTCATCCACAACAGACTTCATACTTGCCCCTCTTTCCAACACTCTTGCATTCACCTCCCTAACAACCCCATCCATAAACAAATTAAACAACCATGGAGACATCACACACCCCTGCCGCAAACCTACATTCACTGAGAACCAACCAATCACTTTCCTCTCTTCCTACACGTACACATGCCTTACATCCTCGATAAAAACTTTTCACTGCTTCTAACAACTTGCCTCCCACACCATATATTCTTAATACCTTCCACAGAGCATCTCTATCAACTCTATCATATGCCTTCTCCAGATCCATAAATGCTACATACAAATCCATTTGCTTTTCTAAGTATTTCTCACATACATTCTTCAAAGCAAACACCTGATCCACACATCCTCTACCACTTCTGAAACCACACTGCTCTTCTCCAATCTGATGCTCTGTACATGCCTTCACCCTCTCAATCAATACCCTCCCATATAATTTACCAGGAATACTCAACAAACTTATACATCTGTGATTTGAGCGCTTACTCTTATGCCCTTTGCCTTTGTACAATGGCACTATGCACGCATTCCGCCAATCCTCAGGCACCTCACCATGAGTCATACATACATTAAATAACCTTACCAACCAGTCAACAATACAGTCACCCCCTTTTTTAATAAATTCCACTGCAATACCATCCAAACCTGCTGCCTTGCCGGCTTTCATCTTCCGCAAAGCTTTTACTACTTCTCTGTTTGCCAAATCATTTTCCCTAACCCTTTCACTTTGCACACCATCTCGACTAAAACACCCTATATCTGCCACTCTATCATCAAACACATTCAACAAACCTTCAAAATACTCACTCCATCTCCTTCTCACATCACCACCACTTATCACCTCCCCATTTGCGCCCTTCACTGAAGTTCCCATTTGCTCCCTTGTCTTACGTACTTTATTCACCTCCTTCCAGAACATCTTTTTATTCTACCTAAAATTTAATGATACTCTCTCACCCCAACTCTCATTTGCCCTCTTTTTCACCTCTTGCACCTTTCTCTTGACCTCCTGTCTCTTTCTTTTATACATCTCCCACTCAATTGCATTTTTTTTCCCTGCAAAAATCGTCCAAATGCCTCTCTCTTCTCTTTCACTAATAATCTTACTTCTTCATCCCACCACTCACTACCCTTTCTAATCAACCCACCTCCCACTCTTCTCATGCCACAAGCATCTTTTGCGCAATCCATTACTGATTCCCTAAATACATCCCATTCCTCCCTCACTCCCCTTACTTCCATTGTTCTCACCTATTTCCATTCTGTACTCAGTCTCTCCTGGTACTTCCTCACACAAGTCTCCTTCCCAAGCTCACTTACTCTCACCACCCTCTTCATCCCAACATTCACACTTCTTTTCTGAAAACCTATACAAATCTTTACCTTAGCCTCCACAAGATAATGATCAGACATCCCTCCAGTTGCACCTCTCAGCACATTAACATCCCAAAGTCTCTCTTTCGCGCGCCTGTCAATTAACACGTAATCCAATAACGCTCTCTGGCCATCTCTCCTACTTACATATGTATACTTATGTATATCTCGCTTTTTAAACCAGGTATTCCCAATCACCAGTCCTTTTTCAGCACATAAATCTACAAGCTCTTCACCATTTCCATTTACAACACTGAACACCCCATGTATACCAATTATTCCCTCAACTGCCACATTAATCACCTTTGCATTCAAATCACCCATCACTATAACCCGGTCTCGTGCATCAAAACCACTAACACAATCATTAAGCTGTTCCCAAAACACTTGCCTCTCATGATCTTTCTTATGCCCAGGTGCATATGCACCAATAATCACCCATCTCCATCAGCTTTCAGTTTTACCCATATTAATCGAGAATTTACTTTCTTACATTCTATCACATACTCCCACAACTCCTGTTTCAGGAGTACTGCTTTTATACGGTTACTATAACTGTTTTAAGATCTAAAAGATTAACACATCCCTTTTCTTCATATATCCATGATAGTCTAAATTTGATTACTGAATTATTTCATTAGACATGGGTAACTTTATAGTATGCATCACATTTTTTTCATATAACTTCCAATCATTTATCGATATTCCTGCTAAAGAACTACAATCATATGCCACTGGATATTTGAGATGTAGAATTCATAAGTTACAAATTAAAAACTTATTTCTATAAAATGATCTTAAGTGAATCCTTGATGCTTTGTATCAAAAAAAAAAAAAAAATTAGAACACTTTATCCTTTGTTGCGTCTCGTACGCACTGAATTCCATCTTAACCGTTCTCCTTATGTCCTCATTTACTACTTGCCAGCTCGCTCAGAAGATAGCACTACCACAGCTTTCAACTATTGGAAGTATACAGGCTGATCAGAGGAGTTAGTCATTCTAAATAAATATGCGTTGGGCTCAGGCTGCCTTTTCTTTCTTTCATTATGTAAACTTTGCAGACTGAGGGGTCTCCTTTATCTATGAGTCATTAGGTACATATTGCCTGAATCAACCTCTGTTCACCCGTAATGGACAATGTAACAAAATGGTTTATGTAGTGTCTTCTTTTGTGTTTCATTTATTTGTCAAGTTGCATGTAAGTGGTTAGGTATCATGCTGGGATCTACCTGAAGATCTCGTATGAATGTTAAAATTCAGGTGCACTTATTTCTTGTTTTGTTTGCCTTTGTTGTATGGCTGAGATGTAAGCATTTTGTTTTATACGTGAAACAACTAGAAAATAGGAGGTTAGGGTCAACGTGGTAACCCAGGTGTACAAGACATGAGTAATTGTTACAATTTAGATGCATCATCTTTTTTTTTATTCATGGCCATACTGTGCGTCTCGTTAACATCCGTCAATTTTTTCATGTTGCAGATGCTGACAGCGTTGCTAGCAGTTCCGAAACCGTCAAGTCTGCCTCTTGCTTAAGCGCCTTAGATTCAACAACACATCTACGGAGCAAACTAGGAAGACGGATAAGCTGACCCTCATCTGATAACTTCGAGATGGGTAGTTCATGGTCGTTCTCATGTCTGCTATACACACTCAACACACCATTGAGGATTACAAGCCAAAGGTCATCATTTGCCATATCAAAATGATACATTTGGTAACTATGACCAACTGTCAAGCAGGTATTCCTATGAGAGTAAGACCAGAGGATGGCCATTGGAATGATTGATGCGGAAGCTGCCATTGTATCAGTTAGAAATTCCCAGAAAACTGAAGAGTCAGGAGCGGCGTGTGTTCATGCAGGACCTGGCTACTACACCGTTGACTGACCTCGGGTAGGAAAGCGGCTTACCACACCATCTCTCCGCCACATCGGACAGCTGCAAAGGATCATAAACGAGCGCCTGATCAAGCATATTCCTACGAGTCCATGGGGAAATGAAACACGATAAGTTCCCAAGCGCGCTTTCGTGTAATACACCATGATGAGAGGTACAAGAAAGAAAAATGTCAGTTACTATACAACGAGAAGAAGTCCTAGCTACGTCTCTTCGTTGTACACCAACTGACTGTATATTTCTAGTATCTCCCCTGATGTGATTATCACACGAAATCGCGTTTGGGAACTTATCGTGTTAGACTTCCCCGTGGAGTCGTAGGAATATATATATATATATATATATATATATATATATATATATATATATATATATATATATATATATATATATATATTTACAAAATAGCGCCAAATATTGCCATTCTTTAATCACATATGTGAAGGTTTTGATGTTTTCTGTTCAACATGCTTCATTGTAAATAAATACAATATTTGTCTAAGATGTGTTTGTTTGAAGATGGTGCTGCATCAGCCCCGGATGACCTTAAACGTTTCCCGTCTGTAAATTTACCTATCTAGGGGCTAGTACTTTTTCACACAATAATCACACTATATCTCTGTCATTTGACGCTGATTATAGTCCTCGAGTTCTGTCTACTTCCGAGTCAAGAACAATCAAGAGGAGGAGAGGATCATCATCGTCTACATATTGGATCAATAAGTTTCTACAGAGTCAAGTTTTTTGTGGGAATCATGTCTACGTCAACCACGTCTGTTTCAAAGGCTCCTCCCGAAACGTTGGGTTTGGTGCAAGAGGAAGCAAGAATTTGCCTGCAGTGACCAGGAGGGCTGGACATGGAGGGTATTGGCTTAAGGCAGGGGGATGGAATATGTAATGGTGGAGGTGATCTTGGAGGCACGGAGAACCAGGAATAACTGGAGAGTAGCACTTATAGAGGGAATCTGGCATTTCGACGTGAGATTACTACGTTAGGAAGTGGAATTGAGGATTTCTTTTCGCAGGTTTGGATGCTATTGTTCTGTACAGTTGAAGAACTTAAAGAAAATGAGTTTTTTGTTGTTTTTTTCTTTTGCACATGATGGGACGGTATTGGCCAGTACAGTAGAAGAAAAAGAAATGATTGACACTAGAGCTAGTGGCGAATATAGGTAAATTATGATAGTGATAAAGTCGCATGAAATAGAGAACATTAGAGATATCAAAATAGATCAATTATTGAACATTTGAGCCATGGTAAGTGACGCGTGAAACTACCTTAGAATGCACAGAGAAAATTATACAAAAGCAAAACAAATGGCTAACTTGACGTACCCTGCGCAACGCTGTAACAAAATTGTAATGGGTTCAATGTAATGGGTTCAACCTTTTAAAAGAATATCATTACCAACCATCACGTATTGTTCAGATAGCATTAACTTTACTAAAATAGCTACTTTGCAAAGAGTAGAAAATTCTGTACATAGCCAAATATCAAAAGCACAATGAGGAAATTTAGGTGCCTCTGTTATGCAATATATAATTATGCATGAGAACATATTTACGGTACATAATGAATGAAAATGAGAATGCACTACTTATAAGAATAGGTAGATAATGGGAGCAAAAAGAGGAGGTAAATGGACAAAAGCGACAGAAATGTACCCTCAGAAAATCAAAACAAGTTAAAAGAAAATTCACGAAAAAAAAAGTGAAAACCAAAATTGCCGAGAAAAATTGGAGACTTAAGAAGGGAGGTAAGTAAAAGCCTGGAAATCTATCGAAAATGAAAGGAAGATATGAATGAAGAAAAATTACATGAAATTAGACCATCTGCAATATATCATCGTAGACAAAATACTTTATTGAAATATAGAAATAAATTCTCCGGTAGATGTAAGTCATCAATGATGCGAAGCAGAGGAGGATGGCCTACATTTTATTCCATGGTACCTGGATCATCAAGAGAGGAGGAGAAGCAAGCCAGAATTGCAACAAACGTGTGTAGATCATAACACGATAATCGGACAATTCTTGTTTGGAAATGAAGATTTAGAAGCTGTGAAAGAACTCATGAAATTTGGAAAAATATGAGAGAGGACAGTGGAAGAAAGACAACAACATAGCATAAGCAATAGCTGTTGAAAGCAGACCAAAACACAAAGACAAGGCCACTTGAAGTACGACTAAATTAAAGTGAACTCAATTGATGCTAGAGGGAAAGGAATCAAGTGTTCGGGAGTAGGATCTAATGTTTGTAAACTCTTGCATCTTATTCAAGACTGAAATGCTATTAAATCATGAGGCATTTTCCTTGCTGAGAAAGATGTTAGGTAAAATGCATGTATTATCTCTTAAGATGTTTGGTTGTGAACGTTAGGGGTTAGTGAAGAGGCGGGCTAGAAGGATGATCATCAATAAAGTTAAAAGTTAAACTTTATTAATAAGTTAGAATTATCAAAATCATACTCTACAACTGGTATTGTAATGACTAAGTACTACTTTAATATTACGGAATCCAAAAGATCAGTCAGTATTCAAAGCTAGTGGAGATTCTAAGCAAATTTGTAAATTATTTTGGAAATAGTTATAAAAGAAAACTTGCCTAACTTTCATATCGGTCATTAAGCATCATGAAAAGTTTTTCATAATTAGCGATATACTTTTTCATCTAGCTACGGTCACATGGCGATGGACCTTCGTGATAGCCCAATTATTACCTTCATGAAATCCATATTTGTAAATTAGTCTAACTACTAACTTTATCTTTTGGATTCTGTTGAAAATTAGCAGAAATTTGACTGCTTGTGTGTAGTGTTACTCAATCTACAGACACAGCAATACTAACCGCGTAAACAATATCATTGGCCGAGTTTAAAAGCAAAATGTCATCATAACAAACAAGCCTATCACAGCTGATTTTCTTGAAGTGTCACCTAGTGTTGAACGGGAAACTAGAACAGATACCAGATATCACTTTCACGCTCAAACAGCATCCCACAAATCTCTGGGAGTTACATATCTTAAACATTTTTCCTTGGAATGTGCCCTACACATGTTTGGTATGCGATGCTCGAATCGCTGGAGACCAGGAAAATATATGGTGTGAAGTTAGATTAATCCTGGTTCACCTATCTAACAAAATCATACTCTAGGTACGCAAGTTCCAACTCTGAATAACTTACCAGAGCAAAACCCGTACAAATACGATATCAGCTTACTCAGTCATTACCGTAATGGAAAGAAATTAACCCCTCACACACACACACACACACACACACATCAAGTCTATATGCTAAGCTTTCATCATTCAACCTATGATCACTTTCTCTGATAGTCTGTTACGTAAATCACACAAAAAATGCGACGACAAAATTGACCATCGTCTCTTATTAGAAGGTCTTTTTGTAAATCCCTCTCTCACTTACGGCAGGTATAGTAATGTGCATATGGCTGGCTGTTAAAGGTTCCCGACAGCACAGAGCACACAGCCAGTCGCCAACAAGTCCAGGTCGCCATCTTTTTCTGAAATTACGTTTGAATCACACAGTAATGGAGAAAGTTAAAAGTTCCCACGTTACATTAATGTAAATAGGTTTATGTATTTTAGATTTGATCAACAGTACTTCAAAAGCTTATGAATATTCTCACTGTATTATCAATGAGCTGCAGTGGTAGTATGAGGCTTGTTAGGAACCCAGCTACATACAGATTACATCTAAACAAGAATCAGTTATAAATGAAAACGACAAAAATTATTAACCTAAGATATACTTAAATGAATTTTCTCAGTTGTAACCATAGGAGGACACTGCGTGCCAAAGAATACAAAAGAGATAATCGAAAGGATATAAGACATAAGCAAGAGAATATGATGAAAGTAACATATATATCAAAAAAGCAAAGAAGGAAGATTTGCAAAATCATTTCTAAATGTCATTTTTTATTGTATTTTGCGAAAATCTCTTAAAATTTTTCCTTTGCCTCTATAGCTTTTGATGTATATCTAATGCATAGCCTGTGTTTTCGTATATCACATCTTTGTAATGTAGGAAAGATAATGCAAATGATCTTTTTTAAATGTCCCAAGGTTTTCGTGCTTGCGTTATTCAGAGACTGTTTTCGTCATCTTATTCACATGTATCATGTTTCATTCTTCAGAAACTAATTGACCTTTTGTAATACTTTATCCAACTGTTGATTTTTTTTTTTTTTTTTGCTGTAAAATCACTGCTGCCAACACGCTTGAGGTCTTAACCGCTACTGCCAACCCTTTCGACGCACCTAGCCCACTCCTGCCAACCTTCCGAGTTGTCAACTCAGTTCTGCCAACCCTTCAGAAGTATGCAACCTACTCTTGCCAACTCCTCCGATGCATCTACCACACTATCAACCCTTCTGATCTATCCAGCCTACTGATGACAACCGTTCCGATGTATCTAGACCACTCTGCCAGCCCTTCCTAGATTTCTATTTCACTTTTGCCAACCGTTTCGAATCTTCGAACCCACTGCTTTTCCAAACTGCCGAAATATACTTAACAATCAACAACGATAACGTAAATTTTAACTATAGTTTTATATATATATAAAAGTTGTTAGAAGCAGTGAAAAGTTTTTATCGAGGATGTAAGGCATGTGTACGTGTAGGAAGAGAGGAAAGTGATTGGTTCTCAGTGAATGTAGGTTTGCGGCAGGGGTGTGTGATGTCTCCATGGTTGTTTAATTTGTTTATGGATGGGGTTGTTAGGGAGGTAAATGCAAGAGTCTTGGAAAGAGGGGCAAGTATGAAGTCTGTTGGGGATGAGAGAGCTTGGGAAGTGAGTCAGTTGTTGTTCGCTGATGATACAGCGCTGGTGGCTGATTCATGTGAGAAACTGCAGAAGCTGGTGACTGAGTTTGGTAAAGTGTGTGGAAGAAGAAAGTTAAGAGTAAATGTGAATAAGAGCAAGGTTATTAGGTACAGTAGGGTTGAGGGTCAAGTCAATTGGGAGGTGAGTTTGAATGGAGAAAAACTGGAGGAAGTGAAGTGTTTTAGATATCTGGGAGTGGATCTGGCAGCGGATGGAACCATGGAAGCGGAAGTGGATCATAGGGTGGGGGAGGGGGCGAAAATTCTGGGGGCCTTGAAGAATGTGTGGAAGTCGAGAACATTATCTCGGAAAGCAAAAATGGGTATGTTTGAAGGAATAGTGGTTCCAACAATGTTGTATGGTTGCGAGGCGTGGGCTATGGACAGAGTTGTGCGCAGGAGGATGTATGTGCTGGAAATGAGATGTTTGAGGACAATGTGTGGTGTGAGGTGGTTTGATCGAGTGAGTAACGTAAGGGTAAGAGAGATGTGTGGAAATAAAAAGAGCGTGGTTGAGAGAGCAGAAGAGGGTGTTTTGAAGTGGTTTGGGCACATGGAGAGAATGAGTGAGGAAAGATTGACCAAGAGGATATATGTGTCGGAGGTGGAGGGAACGAGGAGAAGAGGGAGACCAAATTGGAGGTGGAAAGATGGAGTGAAAAAGATTTTGTGTGATCGGGGCCTGAACATGCAGGAAGGTGAAAGGAGGGCAAGGAATAGAGTGAATTGGAGCGATGTGGTATACCGGGGTTGACGTGCTGTCAGTGGATTGAATCAAGGCATGTGAAGCGTCTGGGGTAAACAATGGAAAGCTGTGTAGGTATGTATATTTGCGTGTGTGGACGTGTGTATATACATGTGTATGGGGGTGGGTTGGGCCATTTCTTTCGTCTGTTTCCTTGCGCTACCTCGCAAACGCGGGAGACAGCGACAAAGTATAATAAATATAAAATAAATATATATATATATATATATATATATATATATATATATATATATATATATATATATATATATATATATATATATATATATATATATTCCTACGAGTCCTCGGGGAAAATGGATCACGACAAGTTCCCAAGCGCACTTTCGTGGAATAATCTCATCATCAGGGGAGATGCAAGAAAGAAATATAAGTCAGCTGATATACAACGAAGAGACTTACCTAGAACGCCATTTGGTAAACACGTGACTGTCCAAAACAGACAACGAGCGAATCTTAAACTTATCATGTGGATAAGAAGGGGAATTATCAACAAATTTTATCAACACTAAAGCTATCCAATTTGTATAGACCTTCACTAATATTAAGGTTATAATTCTTTGTGTAGTTGATGATAGAAGATCCAATGATATTCAATGATACTCTAACTCCTATATGTTGAAATTGGTATAAATGGATATATCAGCATGCATTGGTAGGTTTTCTGTATATGCTAAACTTAAACTTGTTTCCTTGCCTATGGATCATGAAGACTAAAATTGGTAACATACCATAATTTTCTTTTTCTACAGTAAATTTAATGGAAGGTACTAAATTGTTAAGTAAGGGGTGAAATGTTTAATTTTCCATCTACATACTTAAACCAAATTGCAATATATATATATATATATATATATATATATATATATATATATATATATATATATATATATATATATATATATATATATATATATATATATATATATATATATGTATATCTATTTATGTTTTAGATATCTGGGAGTGGATCTGGCAGCGGATGGAACTATGGAAGCGGAAGTGGATCATAGGGTGGGGGAGGGGGCGAAAATTCTGGGGGCCTTGAAGAATGTGTGGAAGTCGAGAACATTATCTCGGAAAGCAAAAATGGGTATGTTTGAAGGAATAGTGGTTCCAACAATGTTGTATGGTTGCGAGGCGTGGGCTATGGATAGAGTTGTGCGTAGGAGGATGGATGTGCTAGAAATGAGATGTTTGAGGACAATGTGTGGTGTGAGGTGGTTTGATCGAGTGAGTAACGTAAGGGTAAGAGAGATGTGTGGAAATAAAAAGAGCGTGGTTGAGAGAGCAGAAGAGGGTGTTTTGAAGTGGTTTGGGCAGATGGAGAGAATGAGTGAGGAAAGATTGACCAAGAGGATATATGTGTCGGAGGTGGAGGGAACGAGGAGAAGAGGGAGACCAAATTGGAGGTGGAAAGATGGAGTGAAAAAGATTTTGTGTGATCGGGGCCTGAACATGCAGGAGGGTGAAAGGAGGGCAAGGAATAGAGTGAATTGGAGCGATGTGGTATACCGGGGTTGACGTGCTGTCAGTGGATTGAATCAGGGCATGTGAAGCGTCTGGGGTAAACCATGGAAAGATGTGTAGGTATGTATATTTGCGTGTGTGGACGTATGTATATACATGTGTATGGGGGGGGGGGCCATTTCTTTCGTCTGTTTCCTTGCGCAACCTCGCAAACGCGGGAGACAGCGACAAAGTATAATAAAAATATAAAAATATATATATATATATATATATATATATATATATATATATATATATATATATATATATATATATATATATATATATATATATATATATATATATATATATATATATATATATATATATATATATTCGAAAACACAGAAGAATCTTAGAAAAATTAAAGGAGACTGGAAGAGCGAAGCATTACCGAGTCTTTCAATCAATGAGCACAAAACATGATAACTCCCCTCCACCAATCAGAACAAAACCTCAATGTTTCAGCCAATCACAAAGAAAGTCGTTTTTTCACTCTCTTGTAATCTTTTACAATGTGAAAAGTTTTCAAGGTTTATAACTTTTAAACATTAAAGACTTGAATTTATCCACATAATTCTGACAAAAATAGAGAATAAGGGACGAATATAACGACGAAATAGCTAATGAGTAGGTAAATCACTGCCATTATAGCGTCTTATTTTTCTATGTAATCATATTCTCTTGACTGTCACTTTCATAATGGAACTATATATATCATCATTCCCCTTGATGAAAGGAAGTATTCCACATCACATATGGGTGTAGTGGTACAAAGACCATCGTCAGCCCTGACCTTATACATATATTATCTTCCAGTCTCCCTTCCTCGCCACTACTACCTTATTCCTACCTAAACGATATAATAAAGTTCACCTTCAGACAAACCGCGGTCATGTAGTATATTTCACCATTTACATCACATGAATATGTCGCAGCCAGCAGATAAAACATTCATCAAATGCTCCCTACTTCAGCCACTCTCTGAAAGCAGTAAGTTCACACTAGACTAAGATTAGTGGTAGTGATAATGGAAACAATGGCTTGATCATCCTAAATTACATCATTCATCTTTAACTATCTAACATTACTTTTACCTACTCCTACGCATGTACCTTGTCTATCCAGCGTTTTCAGATTATGAACAGTAATGTAAAGAAAGACATCTCTAAAAAACATTTGAATCATGGATCTTGAAAGTAAATGAAATAATTCCGATTCATAATGACATTAAGACGGCTTCATTCGTGCATACGGTAGGATTGCCAGTCTAAATGAACTTACTAGGAATATATAGAATATACATATAACCAAAATAAGTTGAGCAATAGTAAACTTAACAAATGAAAAGAAAATATTAACTCAGGTGATATTTTTTTTTCTCACCCCCCCCCCCCTCTGCTAACCCCTCAGTGTTGATCTCCCGTTCGAACCACAGTCTCTAAATTGTCTACGCAATGCTGCCAACCATTCCGAAATATCCACTGCTGCTGCTAACGTTTCACACTGTCTACACGTTGATGCCAATCCCTCAGCAAAGCAAATGATTCTATCCTATTCACCAAGAATATATGTTGAAAGCACATTTGAAGCTTCTAGAAAATTGAACACTAGCAAAAATGCGTGATGGAGCCAATGCCAGTCACAGACAAGCAGGGAAAGGTCTTTTAGCCAATCAGAGCGAGTTATCGTAGCTTCTATAGACCAATCGCTGGAACAGTCTTGACTTCCTTTCTCACTTTTTTCCTAGCTTTGCTTCATGTCAACATTCATGGCATAATGAATCATCCTATTGTAAAAAAAAGAAAAAAAGTAAAAAAGAGAAAAAAAAATGAGGATATACGACCGTATAACGTCATTTCTTTTCTCATCAGCCGATCAGAGAGTTGAGAAATGAGCTATTCACTGGATTCTTATTCAAAAGTTTCACGTGATACTTGTGTTACCTCATGTAAAGATACTTTATCTAATGTATGTTGATAAATTGTACAATAATTTTTCAATAAAACGCACGAAAAAAAAAGATTGCGTGTCCACACCACCGACTGCAAAAATGTCTATCGCAATTTCTAGAAATCCGAATTAATCGATTTATGTCTGTGTTAGTATCTTCCTATGATTAATCTCAACTACACTGCATGATACAGTATAAAACCGCTTTATCTTACACCAGTTTTAGGTCAAGTATCCTGCTTCTCGCCAGGCCCGGACGAAACTGAGGCAGTTCGCACTGAACTAGGGTTGGGCGGAGTCGGGTATCAACATGTCATACATAACTAGCAGTTCAACAATTGAATCCCTTAGTTCCACGGGTTCACTGTTCAAAATGCTTAAAGCCAGGTAATTAGCTACACCAAGCACAATTTTTTTTAGTAGACCTGCCGAGAAGAGAGAGATGATATATTGTAAGAGGAAAGAGACGTGCTCGAGGTAAGAAAGACTCACAACATATCCTTCGAATGCCTTGGGAACTAGATATATTCGAAAGATAAAGATATTTCGACAGTAGAATGGTTTCCAGGTACAGGAGAACGATATACAGAAAAGTATAGATTGCTCATATTTTACTACAGGAAAATAATAATTCAACAAATTAATAATTTCAAAAGAGAATGAATTGTGGAGGGAGGAGCAGTGGCAATGCCTCTGCGTTGAGGGAGGATGGGAGACCACATAGTAGCTGATGATTGACCAGTTAACAACGCCATTACCAATTTTCTCAAAAGATTCAGCCTTGCTTACGTATACCGCCCATACACATAAGTTTTTTCTTTCAAATGCAATCTAATTTTTCATCCTTCACCTAACCGCCCTTTCTCGAGCGCCCATCTCCAATCATGCACTTCAGTCACACACGTAAACACTGCTTCCTTAAACACATTCCAGTCCTTGTGTCATTCACCTTCATCTCATACCATTGTTCACTCAATCTGATATGAAATCAATGCATAAATTCTTTTTTATATACATCTATGACACATAGTCTTTCCTAATGCCACTACATGATACACTGGATTTCACCATCAAGTGATCAGACAACCATATATTTGCTATTTTGAGCATATTCACGCACATATCAGGAAATATGTAATATGTATAATCAATTGATACCTAGCCTCACTCACCTACTCTTAGTCAAGTACGTACTTTTTCTATAAACCTGATATTCCAAATCAGATTATCTTTTCCTCACAGATTTCAACGGAGTAGTCTCATTCTACGTCGTGTTTCCCATGCCCCAGTCATACCCCCACCAGGTACATCACCCATTTTACGTTTAAGTCTCCCAATCAAAAAACCTTGATCTCTTGCAACAAAACTGCTTTGATACTCATTCGTCTCCTCACCAAAGACTTGCCTCATCTTCATTCCCTTCGGTGCTATATTTGTAAGCACTGATA
The DNA here is from genome assembly GCF_036320965.1 of Panulirus ornatus. Classification (NCBI taxonomy): domain Eukaryota; kingdom Metazoa; phylum Arthropoda; class Malacostraca; order Decapoda; family Palinuridae; genus Panulirus; species Panulirus ornatus. The sequence goes on along the minus strand of NC_092231.1, from coordinate 39,397,449 downwards.
ATAACCCACATGTAGTAATCTACTTTCACTCTCATCCACATCACTCGACACCTCACTTTCTTACAAACTTTAACACATCCCATAACTCTTTTCTCACCTGAATTACCTACCCTTCCTTTGCTCTAATCTTCACACTAACTTCAAAGGTTATCCACAGGACAATCCCTAAGCATTTTCCTCCTTTCCCTTCAGTTTAGCTTCAATTATAGTCTAAAACATACAGGATCCTTTCGCTGAGCATATCTGTCATCTCTCCTTTTTCACCCTGGTTATTTTCTCCCATATTCAGACACATGAGCATGAGCTATTAGCTACATGTTGTTCCCACTTTTAGAAAATATCAATAGCAAAAATAGGCTATGTGGGTAGCTCTTAAGTACCCTATCTAAATGAATATAGTAAACTTGTAATTAAGAAAAAAGTAGTAGTAAAGATAGATAGGAGGATGTGAGCGTTAATATATACCCTTCCACGCCTGAATTTTGTTTTCTAAAAGATGAAAGAAAAGGAATCAATGGAAGAGTGCTCATCCTCACCTTCGATGGATCAGATCTTTGTGTCATAAGGAGCTTGGATGTAATGAGGATAAGCTCACTGCTGCTGTCCAAGAAAAGAATGATAGAATCCATGAGAGACTCATGCATTTAAAGATATTCGACACCTCATCTAAAGATTCAGATTGCTAAACCTAAGACGCAAATCATTTATCTCACTCATAGAATGTAATTCTCGATGATTTCAATAACTGCTAGGACATAAAACTAGACCAACACCTTGAAGAAAACAAGTGCTTGAAATGTTCTCATTAAGACCATGACTTCAGAAACTAAATTAGATCTTCAGGCTTACACACCGCTATGTCGAAGTTGGACACCGCTTTTGCCATAGTAAGGTCGCCTTGAAACCAACTCGTGTCAGCTGCAAAAGCACTCACATTGCGGTGTATGGGCAATGCCCTAACACAAAATTCTTCTCTCAACGCGCTCAGAGCGTAGTCGAAAATGGCTGAGGAGAGACGGAATTTGTGTGGTGGTGTTGTGATTTAAAAACTTTATGAATTGTTTGCACCTGATGAGGCAAACTGTCTCCGTGAAGCAAGTATAGAAAAATGACATGTTAGATAAAATCATTTGAACTCCCACTGATTTGTGATTTATATATATATATATATATATATATATATATATATATATATATATATATATATATATATATATATATATATGTGTGTGTGTGTGTGTGTGTGTGTGTGTGTGTAATATCAAACCCTTATTGCCTTGTTTATCACGCATAAATCATGTTTTATATTTATTACTGTAATCCCTATACACTACTATACCATTACAGAACCCAATCACTCAATAATCAGAGCTGGTAGTAATTCGAAGCAACTTCATAAAATTATTCTGGAAATAAAACATAAAAATCTTGCCTAACTTTTCCTGGGTACTTATATATAACGCGCTTTTTCTATCATTTCATATAAATTTTGCATTCCTCTGCTTGAACGACTGTTCCGCGACTGTGATAAGAATTCGTATTTTTCTTCTCTCTAACCCTGCAGGTGCACGCAAGTACACTGTATTGAAAAAGAAAATGGTTGGCATTGCTTTTGGTGAATTTCGACTGTACTGCCAATAACGAAAGTATTTATAGGCTAGCAAATGAAGGTAGTATAGATTATCGTGCGTTTTATCGATTTATAATGATTCCACAGACTTATCTAACTCTAGTATCCTTAATAAGACGTTTTAAAACGACTGAAAGAGGGAAAAAATTCTAAATATTTCTCCCCATTCTAATTCACTTAAAATAGATGTAATCCACTGGTATGATTTCATCCAATTTCAGAGTTTCTTTCTGAGGTGTCATTAAACATGAAACTTACCATTTCGTGGAAATTCTTTCACGTAGTAACGGTTCTGATCCACATATTTCGGGAAGATTGGCAGCATTGGAAAGGAGAGAGTTCGTGAGTATATATATATATATATATATATATATATATATATATATATATATATATATATAAGACGAAAACTCAACAGCATATCTATCAAGAATCATAGAAGGAAAGAAAAGATATTTACATTATCTTTCTTATGTAATTTTTTCCGAAGAAAAATGTAATATATGCAGTTTAATCGCAAAAGAAATCGTGACTCACGAATATGCTGGGAGCCATTATAGTCGGGAATTGGATGCTAATAATGTTTACAGTTGTCAGGGCTGAAGGACGTTCACGTCTAGTATCCCACACGTTTGATTTTCATTCTTTATTTTTCTTATGTTAACCCGAGTTATGTTTCGCATAATTTCATTCCTTAAGAGAAAAATTAGTGTCTAATTCTAGTACTGATTAGCTCTAGAATATACAAGACTTCATGCCTGGTAAGGGGTCGTGGTCGTTAGATACCCTACTTTGCAGTTTTGTAAGTCAGTATGTTTTTTCACACTATCATAATTCTGAATAAGGTGTTTGGTATTAAGTAAAACAGTTGTTTAAGTCAGTATGTTTTTTCAGCTGTTATAAGTCTGAATAAGGTGGTTTGGTATTTAAGTATCAAATCAGTGATTGATAGCCATAAACTAAGCATCAATACTTATCCGGTGACACATAATTAGCTCTTGATATTTTACAAGTCAGACTCGTAAGGTCCAAAACCGGTATCAGTTCATCGGTAGGTGACACTTAGAAGCTTCAGGGCTCTATGCAATGCACTCCATGCTTCAGTAATCAGTCATAATATTCGCCTCAGGTGCTGAGGCATTGCACATAGTGCTCCAAATATTCGCATTGGGTGCAGAAGAACTCAGTGATCCAATTATTCGCTTCGGTTGAAATATTCTTCACCATACGGGTATTCACTGTGGCAACTAGCAGACGTAAAAGCAGTAAGTCCACGAACGAATTGGTGCACCCAGATTCGCCTTGATAGAGACGCTGAGGATAACTTGTCACACATTCGTAAATTCTACAAAATTCGTGTGTGGGATTTTATGCCTGCCCGGAGGTGGTTTAAGCGTCTGAATTACAGTAATCTCTTCACCTTGTCTTTTGGCCCACGATTTCATGTCATGCGTCCTTACTGGCATTTGCCTGTCTGAAATCTGTTATTTCGCTTGATTTTCTTCTCTTTTTTAGGATCATCTGCCTATGTTTTTGTTCTCATTTTCACGCACTTTGTATAATGTCTGGTTGGTTGTTAATTGTCTTTAGTTTTGTCTGTCTAATGTATTATCGTCTTCCGGTAATTTAAGTTCTCTTTTGTGTTCTATATATCCATCATTTTTTCTGTACTATTTTTCACTCATTCCATTACCTGTGTTCTTCTGCATACTGAAGGCTGTTGTGATTGAAGTGCCTTGTACTCTTGAAATCAAAAGCGTTCACCACATCTATGACAATCATCTTGAAGTTAATGTAGCCCCTTTGTAGGGAGTTTTGATTCACCCAAATTTCATACTACTTGGACACCTAGAAAACTTTTTTCATCATTTTTACATTCGTTGGTGAATGAGACAAACAGGTGAAGTTAGATATTCAAATGAGGTGAACTGCTGTTTGTGGTAATCGTTAGTCGATAGTAGTTTGGTCGATGAATAATTTACGTCTTGAAGTTACTATTGAATGGGTCATTGTCCCTAGCGCCGCTGTTCTGTT